>NC_091137.1:43978470-44278470 GCF_041381155.1 Argopecten irradians | reverse complement strand
TAATATTAAAGCTAGCAAATATCAAATATCAAAACAATTCAAGCTATTTACGAATCAATACAGTTGTTATTCAAAATTATACGTAATGTTGATCTTATGAGCAATTTGAAATTTAACGGTATTTTAGATAATTATGTATACATACAATGTTAAGCAGCCATGGCAGCTTAAATTTCACTTCAAATACATTAAACTTTGAAACTAAAAACAATAAAAGAACAAAGTACAATTTGAACATAATATTGCAGGTACAGTGGTGGCTTACCTCCATTTCGTCTACCTCCAACCCCATGTGTGCAGACTATATATATATATAACAGTCTTATTCTCTGGTATACAACTAACAATCTGCTATGAACTGGTTCTGTTTATCACACATATATATCTATCACATGGCTTTTTTATCACACCTGAATATTATCCATAAGAAAACAGAACTGGCCAAAGTCAGGTAATCCTTTGTCTACACATTGGCCTTAAAGAAACACTGGTGTAGTTTGGAAACTGTTAAAGCTCACTCTCCTCTGGCCACCTTTACTGAATGGCCTCTTACACATACCTGAACAGGTAACGAGGCTTCTCCACAGGTATATACTACCAGTGGGTGTGATCACTGATCCGCGACCAACAAAACAGTTGGTTTGGTAAATCTGGGAGACTGACACACATTTGGGATATCAGTTTTAACCATGTCAGCTTTAAAGGTCTGGTATATGGGTACATCTCGGCCTGTCCTCTGTTTATATACGTTTTTATGATAGAGGTATTTTACTATCAGGAACCAACAATATATGATATCTTAATGCAATGGTGTTAACTAAACTGTTATTTACCTAAAGGAGTGGAAACTTCCAAGGGACAATAGGGGTATATTTATATAATGTGATGTTGACTTAATGAGATCATAGAGGGATGAACTCCAGGGAAAGCAGCTTAGTAATTTAAGGATTTGGATCGAGTGTATATAATTACATAATATTAATTAACATAATATAACACCTACTTTAATTTTTTGTTCAGTAATTCTGTTCTCTTTTTAGAAAGTATTTTTCATTAAAGATTATAAATGCATACACAGTTTAAAATTACTGTAAAATTTAATTTAATTCATTGTAATTAATAATTAATTACTAAAAATAATGTTTCAACTCAAATGACAGCTTTATATACATAGTGCTTAATATAGCCTATAAGGTACATATCTATTACATGTAGAATTTTACAATTAATCCCTCAATGACTGTTTAAACAATTTCATGCATAAAAAAACATATATATATATATATAATTTGATTAATAGATGCTAAAATTTTCCAAGACTTATATAGAAATTATTAAAATAAAAATGAATTAATTACATCCAGTAATTAAATCACACATATATATATATTTGTAATCAATGAACTTTAAATTTGCTTAATTAATGTTATTTGAATATATAAATAATTGCACTTTTTTTCTGAGGCTTTAAAAAGGTCTTTTTTTTCTTTTTTTTTTAAGATTTCATGTTTTTTACATATTGAATTGTATGCTTTAGTAAATGGTCTACATACAATCATTTTAATTAATCAATTCATGAATAATAGGGTATTTCTATCTATCTATTTAATGTACACTAGCTTGCATATATTGAATTAATTTCTATAATTTAGTATAAATAATTAAAAAGAAATATAATAATATAAAATCAATTATTTTTATTTTTAATTTTCTTTTTCTGAGTCTAATTTTTAAAAGACTTTTTCTGAGATTATATTTTTTTTTACATTTTTACTTTCATATTTGGTGTTTTAAGCTCATGGAAGTTAAAATGGGTACCAATAGAATTCAATAGTATTCTATAATGCTAGCCATTCATAATGTGTTGACCAGTCTATAAATATTTACACCAATTCAGTCAACAATTTAAAGCTTAGGATTAAACACCTATTATATACATGAATTATTCTTGAGAAGGAAGGTCACTCAATGGTCAACCCATTGATGAACCGTCAATTATAATCGCTTATACATAAACACATATATTCATATATCAAATTTGACAAATAAAACTTGTGTTCCTATTAAAATCATGTTGAATTAGACATCTTTCTGCAGATTTATGTACATTTGAAGACCTTACATGCCCTCTGAACTTTTACAGTGATTAGCTGTAGTACATAAGTAGCCATTGACAATATTAATCCCTCAATCCCTTGATCATATCCTTCCTATCCTTCCGTATTAAAGTCCCAGCCAGTCAAAGTTCAGATATAAATATCACACAATACTACCCCACTGGTTACACAACTGTTGGATTAAGTGATCAGAAGGTCGAGGGTTATAGGTAGGTTGAAAGTTCAAGGACACATAACATCATTTAATTTTTAGAGAACACTATGAAAGTTTCACTCACAAGCTCTTGTTGTCGCAATTGATACCTTTCACACTATAAGGGCAGATAACTCTAAATTTAATATATTTGCAAACAGAAGAAATAAATGTTACAAATCAAGTTGGATTGAAGGTGTTTTTTTTTGTAGTTCAATGGCCGGGGCATAGCAAGATAATGTGATCTTTAATATATTTGTAAATTAGTCCAGAAATATATGGTACAAATTGAGTTGAATTGACCAATTTATTTCTGTAGTTCAAGGCTAAGCAAGATATTGTGATCTTTAATATATTTGCAAAGACGAGGAATATATGGTACAAATTGAGTTGGATTAAACAATTTTTTTTTGTATGGCCTTGCAGCAAATGTTACTATGACACATCCTTTGCCGGTCTGTCTAGTTACTGGACTTTGTCACTATATAATCCTAGGCCTATTACAACATCTTTAACAGTGTTACTGAAGTATTACAACTGAAGATTTTCGACCAGTAATTCCTAGATCTATCGATTCCATCTGAAGGTCACTTGAGTGTTTTAATCTCCACACAATCTCCTCTAAGCTTCTATATAATTGCTGACCCTTCAGGGCTCTCGATCTAAACCCTATTTATTACGGATCACTAGTTCTCTATCAAAATCATCATTGCCTCAGAACTCAGGATTGAACACAAAGTGATAAGACAATCATTTGTATTGTTGTTTTTTTTTGTAAAACATTCAAAGAGATACTTTAGATGGTGTGTATTTGTCCTGGAGGCAAAGCAACCTTTCACCTTCACTTATCATGTACTGTACTGGATAGTTTACAATTCATAACTGGTTTTTATTGTCTTGGTTCGTTCTTTTGTTTTCTTATTGCTGTCATTTTACTGTCATATTGTTATTCAAAACATATCATCTTCTATTGTCATTCCCGAAGACATGTGTATACTATCAAATATGTATTTACTCTCTATAAATGTCTTTACTTTCTATCTGTAAGATTTGCAGTACATATATAATAATGAGTTACGCTTTAAGTACGTGGCACACTTTAACAGTACACTACCGAATCTAGTGTTTGTTTTACGTTTTTGGAATAGAAAGGAATGACATTATGCTAGCATTTCAATTAAAAACTAACGCATTCCTTGATATTTTAAACAAACAATTTAATTTAGCTTGGTTTTTTTTCTTCCTTTTTTTCTATGGATAAATGTATATGTATAATAGCTAGCAGGGTCATGTTGGTGGGGGAGAAAATCAAAAGTTCCTGGAGAAAAACCTCCACCATGCAATATCATCACGACTATAGCATATATATTGCCCGCAATGGTCCACCTGAGTTTCAAACACTGACAGAGATTGAGGTGGATGAAAATGTGATATTGGGCTCATAAATTAATGGTGTAATTAGAATTTATCAATACCTATTCATTAAGGGCAGATAATTCTGTCAAATGCGTGTGCAAAGACGACTCTTTGAAATACAGAATATATGCATGATTAATGACACTCTGCTGTAACAGCTAGTATATATAACCAGGTATTTTAAGTGTCTATATATATATAATAAAGTCCCCATACTCTAACTATTCCTAAAAGAATCTTCACATTTCGCCCCCCTGTCTTTGAACTTTATATATTACTCTTGTAAATGCCAATCCGACTTAAGATCCTTGCTGGCACATTCCAGCTCATTCATTTATCAAATTTGACAACATTAACTTCATATACCCTTAGTATGCATAAAATTATAAGCTCTGTTGATCATATTTACAGTTCTGTTGAATTAAACACTCAAAAATTTAACGACTATGGCATTGACCTTAGTGAGAACCTTTGACCTTCAATGACAACAGGTATCTTCAATATTGACCACTCGGTCCCACTTCAGGACACCTGCCAGGTGAAGAGCCAACATGGAGATATGTCCTATCTTGTTACCTGGCTGTCTCAATTAACACACTCATGATGTCAAATACTCGAGGCAGTACATCAACTCTGGAAGGATATCTGTGATCTGGTCGATAAAATAATTGTTATCTGACCATCAAATGACCATAACAGTCTGGCCATCGGCCATGCATTTGACCATCCTCTTGTCTTCTTACCATTTGAGTATGGTTAGCATACAAATAGACTTGACAGTAAATTTCCTATTTAAAAGTTAGTAAAATTCACACATTTTGCATTTAGGATTTAAACCTATCTCAATAATAGTTATACAACTTTATAAACTTGCATATTATTAACTGTAACTCCTTGATTATAGGCAAGAATGCATGAATAGATTGAGTGAATTAAATATAAATATTGAACGTTGGGATGAGGAAGGCTTAAACTTTAATTCTAGCCCATCAAAATTCAGTTTTAGATAATATAAGATTAGGATTGAAGATATGAGACACCAGTGCCTTGCCATTAAGGTTAAGTGTCCTAATTTCCGGGTAGTTTTATAGGATGTTTGGACGATACTATTTAAACCCTACAATGATAGTAGAAATTAGTATATAGATATCGAGAGAGTGTGAAATTTTCAAGACTAACTAGCTGCCAGGACTTATATATAAGACACTTTAATTAGCATACTTACAGGATATGTCATTATAGTGTTAGACAAAAGTGGTATATGGCCAATACGATAATGATAGTATCTCTGAAGTTTTAAAAACATTTTTGTGGGAGATTCTGAAGACTATATAGCCAGATTATTTAAATCAAACCCAATTATATAATACAATGGTAAAACATGTTTATAATGAGCACACTTACAATAAATCTTCGGTTATTATAATAAACTGTAGTTATTATCATTCGCTGTCAAAATTACGATGTTTTTAATATATGTATACATATACATAACGAGCTATGCTTATATAACAAAGTCATTTTTAACCACATTTTACAGCATAATGATGTTTCTTGAAAATCTATAGTAAGATATAGAATAAAAAAAAGTATTGGCACTAGAATTTTCAAATGACTAATAAGACAGACGAACAAACATGTATCAAATTCAATGCGTAAAATATATCTCGACTGACCATATTATTCCTTGACCTTCATAATATGGTTGACTTATACATAGGTTTTTTGTATGTTATCTGGGCCAGATAGGATCTATATATATATGTACCAGGTACCATTATATGTATGTATTTTGTTTGTATCCGACTAATATGTACTGTGTAAAGTGGTTCATTTTTATATGACCAGTAAGTATGTGTGGTCATTTTAGGTGACCAGTAAGGTCAGAACACATTCCTCAGAATTCAGTAGGCCTCAGGTATGTCGTTAACTCCCTGACCAGTCATTGGACAGGTATGGTCACTCATCATAACTGTCCTCATCAGGCCAGGATTGACACTACTGGACCCTTGTCATCTTGTTTTAAGTGCATGCATACTTACTGATGCAATTTACCAAATGTCTTTTAGTGTCTTGTACTTGTATGCATAAAGTGTCATGTCACATAATTATATATCCCTAAAGTTTTTGAGAAGATTCGATCTGCAGCTAAATTCTATAATGCTAGATTATCTCCCCCAAGTTTGAAACTTGGATTCAAACATATCGTAGTGATCAGAATTCGGATACTCGAGCATATGAATATTATAGTCTTAAAGTGAACCCATGGTCATTTTTCTTCCGAGAATTATAATTTTGGAAAAGTTCGAGGCGATTAATGAGAGTTTCCAAAACGTAACCGATTGATATGATATAACTTTCGAAATTGATTTGATCTTTGATTTAATTATGACAGGGGCAATGGTAGCCGAATGGTTCAGATGTCCTGGCATATTACTATACAATCCCTCAACCTCTGGGTTGCAAAATCTAATTCCAGGTGGGGCAGTCAGAAGGTATCATCTGTTGGTCGGTGATTTTCCTCCAGGTATTCCAACTTTTCTCCGTCATCTATGAACCTGTAATGTCCTTAAATGATATGGCTTTTGATAGGACCCTTAATAACCAAACAAACTAAAATATTATTAACCACACCTACTAAAAAATACTTACATCAGCAAAAGAGGACTGTGGTGTGACAAATTCACAGCTACTATCACTCTCCAGGGCTTTACCCAGGGATTTACAATCTGGGTCATCAGGCGTGAGAATACGGTGGGGGATGTTCATCTTACTGCTGTCCCACCTAAAAACAAAGAGAAATAGAATATTATACTAGTCAGGGTGTGAAAATTGGTGGGGGATGTTTATTATCTCACTGTTGTCACACCTAAAACAAAAAGAAATAGAATATTATACTAGTCAGCATATGAGAATACGTTGAGGGATTGCAGCTGTATCAAAAACAAAAAGAAATAAGATAATATATCAATTTGGGTGTGAAAATTCGGTGGGGATGTTTATCTTGCTACTGTCCCAACTAAAAGAAAGAGAAATAGAACATCATACTAGTCTGGCTATGAGAATACAGTGGAGGATGTTTATTATATTACTGCTGTCCCACCAAAGAGAAATAGACTATTGTACCAGTCTTGGTGTTCATTGTACAGCTGTTGACATGCATACATATATATTCCACTTAACATAGATTGAGAGAAATAGAAATCATATTCAAGTTTGGGTTTGATATGGTGATCCGAATTTGATTATTATATTACAATTGTAGTCTGCAGGGTGTGAGAGGGATACAAGATGTTTATGTGACTGCACACTGTCCTATCTAAAAATCTAGAAACTGAATAATATGAAACTGGCGATCCTGAATTGACCCCTGTTTTATCGTCTTATGTTGAATTTCTGAAGACTTTAATACACACCTATGTATGTATCATATAATATAAGTTTACTTTCAAATTACTTAATCATGCACGCTGCCATACAAAAACCGGTACATGTAAATGCAATTATTATATATGATACCTGAAAGAGCTAGCCCAGCTGTACAACTGGGGTTAGGACATACAGTAGCTGTAATATTGATATAGAATGTCAGTCAGCCATATCTATATCAGCCAGCTAGGCCCTTTATCAGAGGGATGTCAGCTGTCAGCATTATCTCTGCCATCCTCCAGACCAGAGTTAGGACATTTATCTATATACTTTATTAACAGAGCTGCTGAAAACTGAATTTCCCACTGGTACATCTCTATGTAATGTATTGAGTCAGATTGGCTGTAACTACTGGTAGTCTAGATCTTAACTAGAAAAGATTAGTATGCAAATCTGTCTATAACCAGCTTTCCTTGCCATTTCAAATGAAAGTCAATTATTTTAAAACATAAATACCAGGTACTCACTGTGACAATTTTTAGATTCAGATAAAAAATATAGGGGCTGCATGTGGAGGCAGAATGTATCATAAAATGTTACGACATATTATCACAAGCCCTCCACCTCTGGGCAGGTACAGCAAGGCACTGGCTGCAGTTGCAGGGTCAGTGGTTTTTCTTGCGGTACTCTGGCCTTCCTCTATCTCATATACCTATATCAAATCCTCATATGACCCTGCCTGTAATTTAGGCTGTTATACAAATGAAACTGAACCTAAGATTGCATGTTGATCACAAAGTTTATTGCATTAAAATATGTAATAAAATAAACTTTGTTCCACATGCTACAGTTGCTAAGTATACTGAAGGTTAGTGGTTTTTCTCTGGGTACTTCTAACTTTCCTCCACCACTGAAACTTGACATGACCTAAAATGACCCTGACTGTTGATACATACAACAAAAATAAACTGTACATTAATTCAATTTGTTGTAGTATTTTTCTATATTGTTTGCCAGCATCTTCATTAAACAAGTACTGACCATCCAATGGTCAATGTTTTTTCTCCGGTTTCTCAGGCTTTCCTCCACCAACAAACCTGGCATATCCTTAAATGACCCTCTTATAGGATGTTTAACTAATAAAACCAAACATTAATCTTTAATCATTTTGATCCTGTCTTTAAGAGAGATGTATGTAGCTAACATTACCTGAAGGCCTTATTAGTATAACAATTGTCTGTTTCCACCTCCTCCATACTTCCTTTCTATCCTGGCACCGATCCAGTCCCACAATTTAACATTTTAACCCATACTTATAATTCAACACAGATACACATAGAGTATTCCGATTTTCCTGTGTTAGCATCCAACAAAGATACAGCTGTGATGTATAAAGCTACAGGTTGTGTCGCCCTAGGGAAATGTCACATGGCTCGGCCAAGCTGAACACATAAACACTGTGTATGCTATCCTCAATCCCAGAAATCAGTTAACATGTACTGTCCGCATCTGTAACTGCCAGACTATCCGAGTCCTCAGACAGGTGAGACGATCGGCCAGGTGAGACAATTAATCGTCCGACTCACTAATTCCGACAGGTAAATGCACTGTAATCAGACTGACCACGATAACTTTATCACTTATACACAGACTAATGTTCTTATTATCGGTACACACAGGTAAATATTCTGCAATCATGAATGATTTTATTTCTTATATAAAACATCATAAATATTACAGGTATATATTATCATAATTTTTAAATTATTGTGGTTTCGCACTAATTTATTCCTCAAAAACACTGATCATCGACAGCATAAGCTTTTGCCAAATAAATAAATGAAAAATAAGCAAACTGGTTTTTTTTTATGCTGAAATATTTACCGCATTTATGTGTGAGAAACAACTTATTTACAATACCAATAAATTACTTCACATCACAGCACTCCCAGTAAAAATCCATTAACAGTTGGACTTAGGAAACTTCACTGATAGCTTTTAACCTTATCACCAAAATGGAACTTTCTCTTAATCACATTTTAAGTGCCGTGGAATTACTATAATAATGTATGACTTTTACATAGACATATTTCAGTGACATTTCTTTGACATATATGACAAGCAGTATCAGTGTAATTATCGCTGAAACACACATCTTTAGCTTGTCTGCAAATCTACAGCAATCTTAAAGGTGGTCTAATGTGCTAATACGCTCAGCATGAACAATACATATATAACCTTTAATCAACAATGATCAAAACTTATGGGTAGAGTTAAAATGTAAATGTGTCGATAAATGGGGACCACGACAAATGGCAGGTTCATCGCCTGCCCAATTATGTGGATTTTCTCAGAGCACTCCGGTTTCCACCCACTCCAAGACCCCTCGCATGCTTGCATCCAAGACAAAAAATTGCAAATTGAGTAAAACCTATCCTAGTGCATGACCATGCACCTCTGTATATAAATACCACCTACTTGGTAAGAACACTTTTTTTATGGTACAAAATGAAAAAATTCAACACAATTCAACCTATGCAAAAATCCATCTGACTTTTTATAAAGACCTTTCTCTCCTCTTACTTGTCAAATTTAATTAACGGGTGCATGGTCTTGATACACAGGTTTCACAAGATTGCCACAAACCTGCTATTCCTGATATTTTGTATCATGTAATTTTTTTTTAATATCCGTCAATCTAGAGAACTGAGGAACAATAAAAGACATAATGTGCTTCACTTTGTGTGTGTGTTTGACAGGTGAATGACGATTCAACGATTTCAACGATTTCAACGATTTTATTTTTACACCCAGACACATTATAATGTGTAACATGAGGGATAAAACAAATACAAGTGTATAAGCATGACAGGATGGACAAGTATATGTACATAACATTAAGACATTATTATATAGCAATTACTCTCAACATTTTTACATTTCACATGTACGAAACACAAAGTATAAATATTTCATTCATGGTGCAATAAGAAAAAAAACAACCTAAATCATAAATGTAGAATATTTTGATTTCATAGTAGCATCATCATTACGATAATAGTAGAGGATTAAGTTTTTTAAGAAAAAGGGAGAGTCCATTTAGGACACTCTTATTACAAACTGATATTAAACCTTTCATCTTATTATCATTTGGGTTAATTCGGAAGTAGTTTGGAATATACTTTCTTTGCAAATTTTGGACAACCGCATTATTACAAACAAACAAATAATGAAACTCATTTCCAACATGTTCCAAGCACATATTACAAAGTCTATCTTCTTTAGGAATATTTCGCCATCTGCCTGTTTCAATGGGAAACTTTAAGTTACAGGTACGTATTTTGGTTATTTGCAATCTGTTATTTTCGGACAATATTGTCAAATACTTCTCAAATTTAAATTCAGTTTTAAAAATCAAATAGAATTGTCCTCTCGATGAGTTGTGGGCATCAGAAAACCAGTTTTGGATAAACTGGTCTTGGAGCCTTTGTTTTAAATAGTGTTTGAAAAACATCTTAGGCATGATAATTTTATTATCAAATATATATGAAAAACCAGTTTCATCAAATATACTCTTAATTTTGTTAATCCACTTGAAGGAATGAGTTCCATTTTCTTGTAGACAAAGAGCTAACTTCATTAAAATACTACTTAATTTTTCATCATTACTTAACAATTTATTCCAAAACCGAGCCATTCGAAGTTTGATATTTAATTCCAATGGAAACCGACCAAGTTCTCCATATACCATGAAATTAGGAGTGCTAGATCTCACTCTCAATATCCTTTTACAAAATTTCAAATGCACTTGTTCTAGTTTCTTTAAGTTTTCAAACCCCCAGACAGAAAGGTAAACTTGACATTGGGGGTATTTAGGATAAGTAAACACCATCAAGATAGGCTAAGTCAATAGGAGCTGACCCAATGATGGACCCCCTACCCCCTCGATCTTCTGCCACTCTCCAGGACACGCATACTTATCTCATATACCCATAATAAACCACCAGGGTAGATATATCACATGTATCAGTCAGTATGGGGGGTTCATTAAATAAGGGAGGGTTGCAACACAGTGGTTAAGATGTCTGACATCATGCCGACAAAACGCTGACTTCAGTTGGTAAGACGAATAAATATCTATGCATGCTCCATCAGCTGAGTTACCAATATACCTTTTGTATTTAACATCGCCACATGAATTCATTGATAGATGTTAAGGTTCAGTTTTGTTATTTAGGTATTATTACTATCTTTTAAGACCCCTTAATGTATATCTCCCCCACTCTTCAATTTCAAAAAACTATTTTGAAGCTTAAATAGTGCTAGAAAATATCTGGAAATTTAAAACTGAATTGGTGTTTTTTCAGAAAATCAAGTTCAGGCTTCGATCCCATAAACATCTCGTTAGGCCAGGTGTGACCATATGTTCTATATTGTTGTGTAAACCTCGTTAAGCCAGGTGAGTTGTTGACCTTACCTGTAACACACCTATCTATATATCCACATTGTCTAACGTCTATAATAACAACAATAGCGAGATGAAAGGCAATCCTATCCAATTGTTTACACAGACAATAAACACATTACAATAAGTTTACTTAGATCACACCTGGTGTTATCAGCTGGTCTGATTGAATTATATATGGCTTTATTTCTGTAGGTTATTGAACCCGTATTTACAATGATCTTCTATATTTACAATATCTCTGTAACTTTATATCACACATCTAATTGTACAAAAGTGATACTTACAATAAGGATATATTTGTTAGACATAAGACGCCCCTGCTTCATATAAAATCTGGACAATTAATGTGATCGGATGTGACGGTACATATTAATAGAAAGGTTACAGAATGTGGAACAGCTTGTATGATCAGTGATTATTTATCTATTATGGCCTGGTTGAGAGGGCACTATTGTCTCATAGTATTGTCGAGGGATGGAATAGTACCCGAGCCTAAGGCGAGGCCACTATCCTATCACGAGGCAATACTATGAGGCAATAGTGCCCTATCAACCAGGCCATAATGGGTTTAGTACATCACCCTCACATAAGACCCGTTTTCATGTCATCGTAACAGAAGCACGTCACCTCGCAACGCTATCTCCATTTCCACACCACGTTGTTACATTAAAAGTACAACATATGAATTGTTTCAGAAATCTGTGTTTCTATAAAACAATTCAGCTTCATGAAGATTAAAAGTAGATTAATATAGAACATGAGTGAACTGTCTTCTGTAGAAAAGCAACATTTTCTTCCATCCCCGCACACAACAGCCTGTCTGCCATCTTGACGTCTTGATCAAAGCGCAACGTTATAATGACGTCATGTAATGGTGACGTCACAATACATTCACCTTCAATTTCGCGCCACTTCAATAGTGCCTGCTTGCCCGGGCACTATTGCAAATAGTACGCATGTGTGTAGCCAATCAGAATCCAGCATTTTGTCACATGATGTACTAATTTGCATTTGGGACCGTATAAAAGCCCCTTCCTCTAGAGAATTTTTTTTCTAAAATATATTAAAATATAAATGTTTCAAGAAATTAAGATGCAATATAGTGTTTTCCCAATTGAAAAGGTATACTAGGCCCCTGAATCTATCAAGTAAGAAAATCAGTAATGATACTAGATACTATCCCCACCCCCTCCCTCGATCCATATATTACAGGGATCAATCGACATATAAAGTTCATTTACATTATTTTTCCCGTACAATTTGTGAATTTGTATACATTTATCTGGTCTCGATGACTCGAAAGCGGCTCCATTTTTACCACTAATTTTTGCATAATTACAGAATTTTATCAATTCACTGCGCAAAAGGGATCAACAATTACCAACTAGAATGGATTAAATTATTTAGCCTTACATTTTTCTAACCGACTCTAGTTGCCTTATAAAGTAATATCAAGCCAGGTCATCCATTTACGTTGACCTATTTAGAAGTCCCTCAACCTGTGTATTATTCATGTATGTTATTGGACTGTTGACTTTTCTTCCAGGACAATTTGACATGACCAGTCCCCGTACACACATACATATGTATCTGTCACCTTATAACTGTATCTTAAGCCACAAAAATGTTGATACGCAGTAGCCTTGTTGTGCAGCCATGCAGCTGAGACACGGTCCATTAGATATTCAATAACAAGATTTTGTATCCGATAGGGGTCCTATGATTAAGTAACCTATACTTTAAATATGTAATATACTGGTATCCCTTATAATGATTGAAGGACCCATAAAGGGGTCCAATTGGGCCATATCCTATTGGATGAAGCAACAAGAATAACCTTGACCTAAAGAGGTCATTCCAGGTAGTGTCCATCAGGCCCATTTCGTATGATTCATGTTGATTTTGTTTTTGTGATACGGCTTATCAACCGCCAGGGTCATTTAAGGATGTGTCAGCTTCCGAGACAGAGAGAAAAATCTCAGTACCCAGAGGAAATTAAACCACCGATCAATGGCCAGTACCTGCCAACAGTCCCACATGGGATTTAAAGATGTGAAACCCAGAGGTGGTGAGCTAAAGTCAAATCATATTGTAACAGCTTAGCTACTCTGCCACCACAATTTCTTTTAGAATTAGAAATCATGTGATTGTTTCACAATGAAATCCTGTTTCTATAATTATTGTATATATATCGTCCAAGCTCTGACCATGACCACACAGATATATATACATTGTTCCTCATCAGTACCACCCATCAGCCGGTGGGAAACATACACAATACAGATGCTGAAAATACAAACAACACAACTGGTGCCATATATCATTATAAACAGCTGATGGCAACTATCCACTACATAATTGTAGTTAAACCTAGAAGGGAGATGCTAAACAGTCTCTCTGGCCGTGCTGGAAGTTTGCAAGATTGAGGAACGAAATATTCCACTGCTAAAGCCGTTTAAGTCTTTTTGTAATACTTTTAAAGCCTGCTAAGCTATAATAATTTGTCCGGTTTAGAGGGGGTTCTGTTTTCATGAGTCAATCATTGTAGGTTTTTAAAAGGAAGGTAAATTCACTGCTTTTAAGGCATTTAATTTAAATCTTTTGCTATACCATACTGATTAATATTTGGCAAGATTGTAGAGGATTTGGTTTGCAGAAATTTGGATATCACAGGAATGAAAGTCCATGGCTAAAGCTCAGAGTTTACCACTCGTTTCAATTCCATTCAATTGCTTTTGAAGTCTTAGAGCTGCCATATCTGCAATGCAAAAACTGATATTCCATATTCCCTTAGGATATCTATTTGAGCAGTAGTGCTGGACTGCATCAGGTAATCATGCACATATATGTACATACAAATGTACAATGCATGCTTTGCATTTCAAAAATTGGCTACATGCATACTCTATACGTGCCAACTTCATAGTTTTCACATTGAGTTGCATTGCATTTCACTACAGGATTATCTCCCCTTAGACTAAAGACCTAAACGTAAAATAAATTTGAACTCATGTTCATGGCCTTCGATCAATCTATAACCAACCATGCATTAATCACTGGATATTAATTTTATACAAAGAGTTTAGTTTCTTAATGAATTTATATATGAAATTCCTTCAATATGGGAAATCCACAAGATCCGCTCAAAAGTTAACACACAAAAATAGAGCAGAGTCTCCTGTGCTTCCAATAATGTTAGCCCCCTACAAGACATGAAACACTTATATTAGAGACAAACAAAATACCATAAGACTACATACAAATATCAACAAGATGTTTACAAGCAGTCTAGAGTTGATCTCCTTTGAACTTATACATAAGACGAGAATGCCAGCCAGACAGACAAAGGCACCAGAGGGATGTAAAGATATGGGGTCTGACTGGCATTCATAACTTGTATGTTTTATTCATAAGCTGATCAATGAGATGCTGTTTATCAATAGGTATATAGGTACAGTGTATAAGTAATGTCGACCTCTCTAGTAGACAATGATCCGGAGGACCTTAGACATTATCATGGCAGGGATTTTGAGTAAGCACACATACCTGAATACAAAATAGATAGTTTCTCAAGCAATTAGAATAATTTCAGACAATATTCGAACAGCTAGCCGAGATCATAGACTTGTGGAATAAATAATTCAATTTTATAGTAGACAATGATCCAGAAGACCTTAGATATTTCATCATGGCAGAAATTAAGTAAACATTCAAAGAATACAAATCAAAGTCATAAAATTGTTTCTCAAGCAATTTGAATCATTCTAATATTCGAACAGCTAGCTAATGTCATAGACTATCAAATAAACCATTCATTGTTGCTATAGCTTTAATTGATCTTTAATGATCTTTAATTATCTTTAATTGATCTTTAATGATCTTTCTGCATCCAAAGGTTGTCTTTTTCTTATGTAATTCTATTGGCAATAAGGCCTGGTAGCTGTTGTATTGAGGTAGTGGAGGAAAGCCATAGTACCCTGAGCAAAAACCACAGACCTACTACAGTAATTCCTTAGTATTTTTCTAGAAACTATGTAGGATTTCCTTTGACACCAAAACATATTAGCACCTCCTGAAATCACCAATATTGGTAATTATGATAAATGTAAAACAAATCTTCTGGGACATTTCTGCTTTCCCGTTACATAGTTAGACATGTAAATCTATTACGTACACTATTACTGAGCCTCCTCCAGGATACAACCCAACGTTTCCATTAGCATCTGTCACCTTACCAAAATACTTCAGTATAATTAATCCCACTGTCGCCAATATTATGGTGTCGTTAGCTATTTCTATCTGCCGGTGGATGCCGTCTGCTGCCAGATTATACCCTTGGTGCTGCTACAGTATAAATATAGGCAGGCTTTGATTGGCTCTTGACACACGAGGGGTTTTCAAGAGCAGTCAGGATGTACAGACTCAATATAAATGTGATACATAAATATTGGTAAAAGGTCTGAATAATATTTTCATTTAATTATAATAATATGGGTAAATTCAAAATGAAAATATCCAAATACTTGTCCCATGATAAAAAGCCATCCTTGATGATAAGCTCAGCAAGCTGCCAATTACCGTTCCGCAACACACAAAGCAAGATTTCATAAGCCTAGGCCTATCCCATTGCTTTTAATTAACTTAATCACCCCTGAAAGTTTATAATGAACTGTTCCAGCTTTAGTTTTTGGAGATTCCAAATGAGTGTTCAGGTGTGAATGAGATTAAGGTTGATGTGTTGGCCACTGAGCATATTATAGAATCAATATAGGGTAATTTCGCCTGTTTCTTAGAAAAAAGGAAATTCACAGGAATCGCTAAGATTTACAAAAAAAAACTTAGCTAATTTTACAAAATCATGAAATCAACTTCACTAAATGATTTTGTCTCTGGTTTGTTTTTATTTGTTTGGTTTTAAAGTCTATGTTAACCAAGACAAAAGTACACAAGGGGTTGTGGGTCCCTAGTGTGGGGTTTGGGGCCTTTGGGGGAGGGGAAACCCATGACTGGACAGAGGTCTCATACGTTTTAAATGTTTATTTTTTTCACCCAGAAATTAAGATATTTTACAGCATTGGATGTTCCGTGTTGGAGTAACAAGTTTATAAATAGTCTTAGTCTTTTTAAAATGAAGTTTCCGCCGCTGTGATGGATGTGTTGGGTGAAATTAGAAGATCAGTTTCAGCCAAAGTGATCAATCTCTCACTGGAGGAGGAAGCCGAAGATGCCCTAGAAAAACTCTCACCCATCAATCAGGCACATATAACATATTGCTGATCAGTAAACACTGGGGAGTATCAAAGCAAACATTTGTATACAAAGATCTGTTCATCTTCAATCTTTTCTTAAATAAAGAGAGATCAATGTCCACAAACTATATATTATAAAAGGCATCTGTTTAATGTTTAAACAAGAGATCCCAGAGGGATCTTGTTGCCCACCTAAGAATGGAACGAGGGATCTTTTCCCTGCTTTTCAAACTTTTTCAAGCATATTATATATAAAATTTGAGACCGATCACTTTAGTATTTTCTAAGAAATAGCGGTAACAAACTTCAACGACAAAATCCAAGATGGCGGCCAGTCTGCCATCTTGTCGACCAATCGGTCCCAAAAGGCATTACGCACAACTAGGGCCCAAGGGGAATCTACGTGTGGAACATGATAGTGTTCCCTTCAGTAATTTCTGAGAAATAGCGGTAACTATCAAAATCGAAGATAGCAGCCGGTCGGCCATTTTGTTGACCAATCAAATACAAAATGCAATATGCATAACTAAGGGCACTAAGGGAACCTTCATATGATATTTGAAAAAGATCCATTCAGTTACTTTTGAGAAATAGCGATAACAAACTTTAACAATCAAAATCCAAGATGGCTGCCTGGCAGTCATCTTTTTGACTGATCGATCCTTAAATGCAAAATGCATATCTAGGGCCCTAAGGAAAACTACATATGAAATTTGAAAAAAGATCCCTTTGGTACTTTCTGAGAAATAGCGGTAACAAGAATTTATGAACGAATGGACGGACTGAAGGACAGACGGAAGGACTGACGGAAGGACGGACGGACAGACGGAAGGACAGGCGGACGACGGACCGTGAATAAAAAGCGATTTGATTAGCCAACCATATGATGATGGTGCGCTAAAAACAAATATAAGGTTCAGATAAACAAAGATATCAAACTCCAACTATCTATTTCTGTTATATATGTAGAAGTTGTGGCAACAGGGTTATTTATATATGTACAGGTAGGACACTCTGACCTGTCCAGGTAGGACATGCTCACCTGTCCAGGTAGGACATGCTCACCTGTCCAGTTAGGACATGCTCACCTGTCCAGGTAGGACATGCTCATCTGTCCAGGTAGGACACTCTGACCTGTCCAGGTAGGACATGCTCACCTGTCCTGGTAGGACATGCTCACCTGTCGAGGTAGGACATGCTCACATGTCCAAGTAGGACACATTCACCTGTTCAAGTAGGACACACTCACCTGTCCAAATGACACACTCACCTGTCTAGATAGGATTCACTCACCTGTCCAGATAGGACCCACTCACCCGTCTATTTAGGACTCACCATTCCAGGTAGGACAGACTCACCTGTCCAAGTAGAACACACTCACCTGTCATAGTAGAACACACTCACCTGTCCAAGTAAGACACACTTACCTGTCTAGGTAGGACAAACTCGCCTGTCCAGTAAGGACACACTTACCTGTCTATGTAGGACCAACCAAACATCAAGAACAGTAGTTGAATCACCTCCCTAACAATCAATACCAGGTACAACTGTTACATCTAAACAAGACTTCACTGATCAATTTTTCATGACTGTATCAAAAGGACTAGTCCAACTACACTGTGAGTAAGTCATGTAAATAGAGCGTGATGACCTCATCTAAACTATGACTGACCACTGGTCTCAATGGACCATACACTGACCATCATCACAGCTGACCAACATAATGAATATGCATTAAATAGCAGAAAATGCAATATGTGTATATACGGGTTGTCTGAGTCTCTATAAGGTATTTTTCAAGGGTTTTCAATGAGTTTTTCTGTATTTGTTTATCAACAACATCACATGAATACACATATAATGAAGTGATAAAAGTACTGTTAGTGTATATATATACCAACAGCTATAGTATACATGTAGTACTTATATGATTATAATTACACACAATTATTCAATCCCTTACACGAAATGTTCAAAATGATACTGAAACTGAAACCTTGTAGATGGCTCCTATTATACTCTAAAAGCAACAAGATGAAGAGGTCTTGTGTTTTGTATACAGATGAAACAAGCTAGGTCATCATAAAACTACCCAAGATGGAACACTTACCTTGATAATAATCTAAATTAGCTGTGTGGATATACACCCAATATAGTCCATTATACAGAGAATAGTGTGTCGGTAGATGTGTCTTATGTGTCACTTAATGTCCCCGCACACACCCTCCTCCAGTCACACCCACATCCATGTGTAATTGTGCACTTCCTGTGGGATACACACAACTGTACTATATGTGCCTCTGACAATAGTGGCCTACTTCTATACTTAGCTCAAGGGCCACTGAAGCAGCAGCAGCAGGGATGCAGATTATCACTCTAGGGGCACTGCTACGCCATAGTAAACATTGAATAGATAACTGTAAACAATCATCACTCCAGGGGCACTGCTACGCCATAGTAAACATTGAATAGATAACAGTAAACAATCATCACTCCAGGGGCACCCATACGCCATAGTTAATCCATAGTTAATATTGAATAGATAACCGTAAACAATCATCACTCCAGGGGCACCCATACGCCATAGTTAATATTGAATAGACATTTGGAGATGGCTAGACTGACCACTAGTCTCTAGAATATTTAAAAAAATCATTAAAATTTGGCTTGATTATTTTTGTCTCTACTACATGCCTGATTCTGGTTTTAAACTAGGGGGAGATAATCTAGTTAAGAACTCTACTGAGAAAGTCTTATCAGCAACTTAGGGTCTGGTGGCCAGTCTAGGAGCTTACTAATATAAGCTTTGCCTGATGCCATATCCATTTGCATTTTATTTGCAATAAAATTTGTTGAAATTGAATAAATAACAGTAACATGCAATCTTCATTCTACAGGCACTGGTACCTAATGTTGTCCATTTGCGATATATAAATATATTTTATTTGCTTGCATAATGATTTTTATTCTGCTACATGTAAATATATGTTGTTGTTATTATAACATACATCTTAATTTACAAATTACAGTTTTTTGATAGATTTCTTCAATCTGCTCATGTACACTTGATGAGCTCTGTGAATAATGCAGGCTAATTGCAAATTTTTAAATAGAGAGATTGAAAGAACCGTTTAAACCTGTATAAGGACTAGATTTATAGTCAAGTAAGTGATAATCTCATCAATACTTTGTATGAGCATGAGGTCCTAGCCAGTGTTCATGTGAGAAACAATAGTTTGTATGAGGTCCTATCTGATGGTAAAGTGAGAAACAATAGTTTGTATGAGGTCCTATCTGATGCTAATGTGAGAAACAATAGTTTGTATGAGGTCCTATCTGATGGTAATGTGAGAAACAATAGTTTGTATGAGGTCCTATCTGATGGTAATGTGAGAAACAATAGTTTGTATGAGGTCCTATCTGATGGTAATGTGAGAAACAATAGTTTGTATGAGGTCCTATCTGATGGTAATGTGAGAAACAATAGTTTGTATGAGATCCTATCTGATGGTAATGTGAGAAACTATAGTTTGTATGAGTCCTATCTGATGGTAATGTGAGAAACAATAGTTTGTAAAGGTCCTATCTGATGGTAATGTGAGAAACAATAGTTTGTATGAGGTCCTATCTGATGGTAATGTGAGAAACAATAGTTTGTATGAGTCCTATCTGATGTATGTGAGAAACAATAGTTTGTATGAGTCCTATCTGATGGTAATGTGAGAAACAATAGTTTGTATGAGGTCCTATCTGATGGTAATGTGAGAAACAATAGTTTGTATGAGGTCCTATAGATGTGTAATGTGAAACAATAGTTTGTATGAACCTATATGTATGTAGAAACAATAGTTTGTATGAGTCCTATCTGATGGTAATGTGAGAAACAATAGTTTGTATGAGGTCCTATCTGATGGTAATGTGAGAAACAATAGTTTGTATGAGGTCCTATCTGATGGTAATGTGAGAAACAATAGTTTGTATGAGGTCCTATCTGATGGTAATGTGAGAAACAATAGTTTGTATGAGGTCCTATCTGATGGTAATGTGAGAAACAATAGTTTGTATGAGGTCCTATCTGATGGTAATGTGAGAAACAATAGTTTGTATGAGGTCCTATCTGATGGTAATGTGAGAAACAATAGTTTGTATGAGGTCCTATATCCGGCTGTAATGTGAGAAACAATAGTTTGTATGAGGTCCTATCTGATGGTAATGTGAGAAACAATAGTTTGTATGAGGTCCTATCTGATGGTAATGTGAGAAACAATAGTTTGTATGAGGTCCTATCAGATGGTAAAGTGAGAAACAATAGTTTGTATGAGGTCCTATCTGATGCTAATGTGAGAAACAATAGTTTGTATGAGGTCCTATCTGATGCTAATGTGAGAAACAATAGTTTGTATGAGGTCCTATCTGATGCTAATGTGAGAAACAATAGTTTGTATGAGGTCCTATCTGATGCTAATGTGAGAAACAATAGTTTGTATGAGGTCCTATCTGATGGTAATGTGAGAAACAATAGTTTGTATGAGGTCCTATCTGATGGTAATGTGAGAAACAATAGTTTGTATGAAGTCCTATCTGATGGTAATGTGAGAAACAATAGTTTGTATGAGGTCCTATCTGATGGTAATGTGAGAAACAATAGTTTGTATGAGGTCCTATCTGATGGTAATGTGAGAAACAATAGTTTGTATGAGGTCCTATCTGATGGTAATGTGAGAAACAATAGTTTGTATGAAGTCCTATCTGATGGTAATGTGAGAAACAATAGTTTGTATGAGGTCCTATCTGATGGTAATGTGAGAAACAATAGTTTGTATGAGGTCCTATCTGATGGTAATGTGAGAAACAATAGTTTGTATGAGGTCCTATCTGATGGTAATGTGAGAAACAATAGTTTGTATGAGGTCCTATCTGATGGTAATGTGAGAAACAATAGTTTGTATGAAGTCCTATCTGATGGTAATGTGAGAAACAATAGTTTGTATGAGGTCCTATCTGATGGTAATGTGAGAAACAATAGTTTGTATGAGGTCCTATCTGATGGTAATGTGAGAAACAATAGTTTGTATGAGGTCCTATCTGATGGTAATGTGAGAAACAATAGTTTGTATGAGGTCCTATCTGATGGTAATGTGAGAAACAATAGTTTGTATGAGGTCCTATCTGATGGTAATGTGAGAAACAATAGTTTGTATGAGGTCCTATCTGATGGTAATGTGAGAAACAATAGTTTGTATGAGGTCCTATCTGATGGTAATGTGAGAAACAATAGTTTGTATGAGGTCCTATCTGATGGTAATGTGAGAAACAATAGTTTGTATGAGGTCCTATCTGATGGTAATGTGAGAAACAATAGTTTGTATGAGGTCCTATCTGATGGTAATGTGAGAAACAATAGTTTGTATGAAGGTCCTATCTGATGGTAATGTGAGAAACAATAGTTTGTATGAGGTCCTATCTGATGGTAATGTGAGACAAACAATAAAACAATAGTTTGTATGAGGTCCTATCTGATGGTAATGTGAGAAACAATAGTTTGTATGAGGTCCTATCTGATGGTAATGTGAGAAACAATAGTTTGTATGAGGTCCTATCTGATGGTAATGTGAGAAACAATAGTTTGTATGAGATCCTATCTGATGGTAATGTGAGAAACAATAGTTTGTATGAGATCCTATCTGATGGTAATGTGAGAAACAATAGTCTGTATGAGGTCCTATCCAGTGTTTATGTGAGAAACAATAGTCTGTATGAGATCCTATCTGATGGTAATGTGAGAAACAATAGTTTGTATGAGGTCCTATCTGATGGTAATGTGAGAAACAATAGTTTGTATGAGGTCCTATCTGATGGTAATGTGAGAAACAATAGTTTGTATGAGGTCCTATCTGATGGTAATGTGAGAAACAATAGTTTGTATGAGGTCCTATCTGATGGTAATGTGAGAAACAATAGTTTGTATGAGGTCCTATCTGATGGTAATGTGAGAAACAATAGTTTGTATGAGGTCCTATCTGATGTAATGTGTGAGAAACAATAGTTTGTATGAGGTCCTATCTGATGGTAATGTGAGAAACAATAGTTTGTATGAGGTCCTATCTGATGGTAATGTGAGAAACAATAGTTTGTATGAGGTCCTATCTGATGTAATGTGAGAAACAATAGTTTGTATGAGGTCCTATCTGATGGTAATGTGAGAAACAATAGTTTGTATGAGGTCCTATCTGATGGTAATGTGAGAAACAATAGTTTGTATGAGGTCCTATCTGATGGTAATGTGAGAAACAATAGTTTGTATGAGGTCCTATCTGATGGTAATGTGAGAAACAATAGTTTGTATGAAGTCCTATCTGATGGTGATGTGAGAAACAATAGTTTGTATGAAGTCCTATCTGATGGTAATGTGAGAAACAATAGTTTGTATGAGGTCCTATCTGATGGTAATGTGAGAAACAATAGTTTGTATGAGGTCCTATCTGATGGTAATGTGAGAAACAATAGTTTGTATGAAGGTCCTATCTGATGGTAATGTGAGAAACAATAGTTTGTATGAGGTCCTATCTGATGGTAATGTGAGAAACAATAGTTTGTATGAGGTCCTATCTGATGGTAATGTGAGAAACAATAGTTTGTATGAGGTCCTATCTGATGGTAATGTGAGAAACAATAGTTTGTATGAGGTCCTATCTGATGGTAATGTGAGAAACAATAGTTTGTATGAGGTCCTATCTGATGGTAATGTGAGAAACAATAGTTTGTATGAGGTCCTATCTGATGCTAATGTGAGAAACAATAGTTTGAGTGAGGTCCTACATGTATGGGGTCCTACCCTGTGATAGTCTGAGTGGTAAGGGTATATCATTTTTAATATTGGTAATTATCTATAATATGTGGTCCCACCCTGTGATGGCCTGGGCAGTTGGAGGTTAGCCTTTGTTTATATTGGTCATTACACACTATCAGCAGCTGTATTCCCTACACTGACCAGTCTGGCCTCCTCCACTGACCAGACTAACTGACCATTGATCAGACAATGTAAACATTAACTATCACAGATAGAGTCTGCTTCCGATTTTTTTCATTTTCAACCTGGCACATGTATAAAGCGCCTTTCAGATCAAAGACAAGACATTTATTGTTATGTGTGTGACTGCATGTGTACTTGTGTATTTTTCTCTATTTACTTGACTAACAATATGTGGAATATGATCAAAATACATATAAAACACATACCATACCTGACAGGTGGTATAAAATAGAATACAGTCAAACCTGTCATAGCGACTACCTCTGTATAACGACCACCTGCTCAAAATTACTACTTTTCTAGGATCCTAAATGACCAATTTCATTGCAATGTAACCTGTGTATAAAGACCACCTGGCTATACAGACAAATTTTCACTGTCCCTTGGATGGTCTTTATAGACAGGTTTGACTGTACATATAAGATATATGGAAAAATACAGGACCAGACCCACGGCTTAAACCTCTGAAAACTAGCCTAACATACTGCACTTCCATATTGAACTAGCTCAGGTCACCTTTCAATCACCAGATGTAGTACTCTCACATACATGTATATGTGAGACTTGTCAGGAGCTGGTAACTCAATCAAGAAGAGAATTTTTAAAAACATTAGGTAGAGTGCATAACATGTATATATGCACACACGCTTGCTGAAACTGAAGCAATTAGCAACGGAACAATTAGCACCTTCGATAATTTGCTCAGCATTTTGACTAACAAAGAATCACCTTCCTAATTTCATTTCCTACCATCTTTTCACAACTATGAGAATGCATTAGGAATGGAAGGTGTTGATTGACTCTGATGAAGAGTCATTGTTTAGGAGGTATTCTATTAGCCCCAAAACCCAGGAATATGTCTGTTTCAATTAGCCATGTACTCCTTATATATCCTTCTGTCAACCAATCAACAAAACAGAAAAGGGTAAATGGATAAAAGAGGCAGCAAAGAAAAATAAACAATGAATGAATGAATGAAAGTTGACGTCCAATGACAGTAATAAGATTGGGTTTGTCTGTAAAGTCGTTGATTGCTATCAGTCAACCAAGAAAATAATACATACAGACAAATGCAAATTCATTTTCATCACGCTGATATTGACCTCTAAAATGTCTTTCAAAATGAAATCTTGATTTCCCTGGTATGGCCACAAATACTGGAACTTTCTCTTTAGCTTTAACCTTGACTAGCCTACCTGCAAATTTGGCCTTGACCTTGCCTGACCTGACCTTAAACATTTAAAACCAAAAAATCTGACCTTGACCGCCACTAGCCTGACCATGCACAAATGATTCAACCTAAACTTTACCTATAACCTTCCTTTGCCTGACCACAAATACTGAAACCTCAAGTTTGACCTTTAACCTTTCCTTAACTTTGACCTTTAACCTTCCTTGCCTAACCATAAACCCTATACCTTAACTTTTGACATTGTGTTCTCTGTGTTGACCACAATAAAGATGAGGGGGAAGGGGATGTGACATCAAAGTACTCAATGACCAGTGTAGGAAGTGTTAAAATCCTGATTGTACAATCTTTCTGTATTTAATGTTTTACACCAACAGTAAATGTTCCTGGTGGAATAACAAATGTAATTACTATTTTACAGTTCTCTTTCCAGATCAATGTTGACATGGGAGATGCCAATGATCAAAGTCATTCCTTATCAGTGGTAACTCCTATTAGCACCAAACACGATTTATAGCGGTTTCATAATCCACAATCCTCCAGTGGGGAATTTTCCGAGGAGACACCTTGATGCTCCCGAGGATATCGATCCTATGACGTACATGCTCAATGAGATAGCGTGCTCTTCCATAATCTCGTTGTACTTTCGGTATAGATTTTTAGTGGAGATGTTTCAGACTTACCCATTGGCTGTTGTAAGGCACAACTTGTTTGATGAGGAAAGCAGAGACCTAAAATCCGGTACATCAGATATTAAAGGGGAGATTACTGGGTGATAAGAGTTTAGTACAAGTTCTTAACCAAATTAATTGATGTAAACAACGTACTGAATTTGAACTGTTCTATAACCAGACTGTCGTAAAAAATTAAAATCATATTTTAATATTCGATGAAAGAGATCCTTTAGCAGCCTGCCTTAAGATTCAAATAGATACAAAAAAAGCAGCACTGGAATATAAGTTGCTGGGTTTTCTTTCATAATTTATCATTGTACACACATATATAGACGTAGTTTAATATCAATTTCAGAAGGAATTCAACAAATTTCTCAATTAATGTTTTGTAAACAGCAGACTCAGCTAAAAATTAGCTTTGTAATACAGAAGCTTAGTGTATTTCTAGTAAATATCTGAGTTTCTTGGGAAGTAGAGAAATACACCAGTCTGTGCTGTTGTGTTTTGTCAGGAGAAAACCAATTTAGCTTACTCCTCTTGATTGCATTCAAAGAGCCATATACATAGCATTGATGAGGTAACCACCAGTTGCTTCATGGATCACCGACCTCCAAACGACCCCAAGTGTCTACCCCGAGTGCTGAAGGGGCAAAACGAAAGACATACTTGTAACAATTGTGACAATTTAACAAAGAATCCTTCCCTAAAGTGTACCATCACAGACAACAAAGCCTACCTGATTCGTTGGGTTGACAATATATTCCCCAGGACTGAAGAACTAATATATCAATTCTCTGATTATTACCACTTTCCCACCGATTATATT
The DNA here is from genome assembly GCF_041381155.1 of Argopecten irradians. NCBI lineage: Eukaryota > Metazoa > Mollusca > Bivalvia > Pectinida > Pectinidae > Argopecten > Argopecten irradians. The sequence continues at coordinate 44,251,936 of NC_091137.1, read as the reverse complement.
TCAAATTTGGTCGAACCAGAATCGACGAACATCCTTGAAGTATCCCACATAATTTCCTGAATGTCCACATGCAACAATCAGTCCGATGGATAAGAAAAAAGAATGCCAGTTACAACTCAGTGATATGAATCGTATTCTGTTGACACAGCAACAACTAGCTGAGGTGGCGGATGTCGAAAGGTTTCATTGAAATGATACATAATGCAAATGTATGAGTGTGAGTGAGCAGTTTTTGATATTGCCCTTGGGAATACACAACACCAGCAACAGAACTCAACCTCCACATATTTGTAACAGATCACATGCATATCGGCATGATCAATAATCTACACCGGAAAAACAATCCAAGGTTTTATTACATAACACAAGGTTATATAAAGTAAAACACAAGGCCAGCAGGTCAGAGAGTACACATACAGATATACAACAGAATACATATTAGTCTTCTCAGACTGTTTTATGTCCAATTGATTGCTATGGACAGTTATGTCTGGTTTAGTTGGCTGAGGAAAGCTGGAATTATTATTGTAAGAAAACCAATAATTTTCAGCTGCCCTGATACCACTAGCTCTCAATCTCTGAATTGTAAGTGTGAGATTGAAACCTATGTAGAGCAGCTGCTATGTACTGCTTGTAGGTTGGTGGTTTTCCTCCAGGTACTCAGGAGTTCCCCTTAACCTCACACATCCTTAAACTACTGTTGCTGTTAACAAGATGTAAACAAAATGAACCCAAAACGCCAATAATTACTTAATCCCTAATAACAAGGTAACGTACATGGAATCTCAGAAAGGTTTATGTACAGAATGTCATGGCAAAATATATTAATGAATTTGGCTTACAGCTTTATTTCAAAGCTTAACGATTTGTGCAAACACATTTACCTCCGAATACATTAACCAAAAGTGTATTTGCCACTCTTATAAATGGAAAACTTCATTAATTCTTTGACCTTTGACCTTAAAAGTTCGCAAATTCTTTAACCTTTGACATTAACATCTGCATTTATTAGGTAATTTATAATGCAAGAATGCACCTTTCACAATTGTCACTAAATCTTTACTTGACCTAGACAACACATTTTACTTTATGTAAACTTAATTGCAGTTATTTAACCTTTGACTTGAAAACATGGTCAAAGGCACCTTCTGGTTATAAAGATTGACCCAATTTTAACTGAGAAGGATTAACCCATGAATTGATGGCAGTACCAACTCTGAATGTTTGAGCACAGCACATTAACTTTATGACGTACATCAATCTTGCAATGTTCAATATTTTCATCACTATATTTGCAATACAACTCTGAGGGAATAGTCTGCATAGTCTGGACAAGAAATTATTAGAAGAACAGGAAGAAGTTGCAGACAAAAGAACCAATATGAATATAATTTGTCCTCCTTCATTCAAAAGAGAGATATATTTTATACATAAATTGCCATGTAATTATAGTTGAGGCCTGCATTTATAATCCAGTATCTAGTGACAGTACCACTAGATAATGGTATTGATCCTACTTAGAAAGTGAACCTCTATATAATTTTACATGATAACAAAATGTCCCCCTGTTTAGCTTGTCCAGTTGTCTTCCGTTTTATTCAGTGATCATATTGCTTTTACTGAGGTGTGTAGACGGCTAGTCCTGTTTCATTTGATTATCACACATTGCTATTGCTAACACACACAAAAGGCTACAATTTGCTACATCATTTTAATATCCTGCCATATCATATATACCAATGGCTTCCCTATAACATTTAATATCAAGTCAAGCAAATATTGCTATAAAATCATATAGGTTAGCATTTTAACTGCCAAATAATGGGAGTTATCTCCCTTTGCACATATGCCCTGCAGGCTTCACATTATCAAGTAAACAACTTCTGTTTCGGTGAGAAAAGCAGTTTACGATCAAAACACTGGCATGTTATAGATCAGTATCCCTGGCCTTCAAAATGCAGATGGAGGATGAAAGTCTGGACCGCCAGGCAAATGTACCAAGAAGCTGATGGTATTGGTACATTAACCTTGCATATCAGATGAAAATCTTTTTCTCAACAACAGGCGTCACACAGGTTCCATAAGGCAGAGTCAACTCATTCACCCCTGATATTTCATAATGAACTGTTCCACCTTAAGTTTTGGGAGATTCCAAATGAGTCTTCAGGGGTGAATGAGTTAATTAAATTACACTGTACTGGTATGGTTATTATACATCGTTATTATTATTGATTAATAAGTCTGTAATTTCATCGTTACTGTGAGACTGTCTGACAATAAATTAATACTTTAAAGCTAACCCTGAAACAAAAGTTTACATTCTAACAAAATATGATCCCTACTTAACCACATGAAACTCTTAAAACAGTGAAGTCTTTAAAAATTCATTATCATAAAATTCATCTCATGTAGTGTTGGTCTGGAGAATTTCAATATTATATATTATATACCAAAACATTGTTAACTCTAAGTTGTTACAGCTAGAGCAATATGCATGAAGTAAAACTTCCAAAATTCAAGTATTTGAGTTTTAAAACTATATGTTTATAATGAAAAGTTTGGTCAGGGCCAACCATGCCTCTAAATCTTGAGTTTGGTCAGGGCCAAGCAACACAATTTGAGGAAGACAACCTCAAGTTAAAGAGGTTCAACTTCATCAACGTTTGATTAAGTTTATTTGCAGACCTACCTCACGGAGTAAAAGGAGTCGGACAGTCTCCGAACAAAGCGGTCATGTTTCACGGCCAGGCGGTTCACACTCTCTGTGAAGGATCCATGTCTCTTCACAGCGTTCTGGTCAGAAAAATAAAGAAATATAACATTATACTGTGTTACAATTAGATTGGCACATTATAAGTAAACAGGGATTTTAATTACCATATTCAACCCAATAATATACTAGTTCCTGGTAAGTGTCCTCTTAAAATTGTGGGGCGCTGACAGCGATCAAATTATGACCTTTCACAAAATTATTGTACAAAGTTAAAGCAAATTAGCAAAATAAATGCAATCTAATCAAGATTTAACTCATGTTTATTAAAGTTCATGCCTCAAAAGAATAAAGGATGCTTAAAGGAACAAGGGCACTTATTGGGTCAAACATGACATTTGTAGAATTTTACTGGCACTTTACAGATGAATATACATGGACCTTAATTAAGTACATATACATGTACAGTGTAGTTGTTAAATTTCACGGCTGTAAAATTTCGCGATTTACTGATTTGAAGTTATTCGTGGGTATTTATTTTTGCAAAGTGTCTTTCTACCTTTTGAAAGCATCATTCACATGACAGGCTATAATATGTAAAAACATGATTTTGATAAATTTCGAGAGGTATCAAATTTTTTGACGATTGCCCCGCAAATACAGTGAAATTAAAACTTCAGTGAATATAGCAACTTTACAGTATTATATTTATCATGATGAAGAAATCAGGTTATTCATTTCATCAGCTTTATTTATCAAACAAAATAAATAATATGTGTCCTAGATATATATTGTTTGTTACATGTGTTGATTAGTGAGAGAGTTGTGTGGTTTCAGAAGCTGGCATCACATCATAACAAAAGTAAGGTTACAGGTGGAATCAATTTTGGTTTTGAGTTCTTTCATTTTCTCAACCAGGCATTGAAAGAAATAAGTACATATATCAAGTGCATTTATATGTTAGTCTTGTAAAAAAAATATGAAATATATGATGTACATTTACATAATTTTGTAGACTGTTTGAAATTTAATTAAATTAAGAAAACATCAAAGTCTTGGGGTGGAGTTCCTGGAGAAAACACAACCTATTTTACCTTATGTTAGTATTTTAATTAATGCCTATGTGGGTTTCAAACTTACGACCCAAAGGTGTATACTGCTGTTGGTAAAATTTCAGGCGAGATACCCCTCAATAAAGTAAAATGGCAGAATTGTATAAAGATTAAAAAGTTCTAATCTTGTAGTAAATCATTCAGAGGTAGTAAATATTCACAAGCATACAGAAATCAGAAAAGATATGTTTAAAAATACAATGTAAGACAGACATTAAATTAATATATATAATCACACCTAAATTAACCTGGCCATGGCCAAGCTGACCTTGTCTTATGGACATGAGAAGTGAACTCTCATTATATTTGGGTTATTTCTGTATTTACAAATTCAAATTGCTACTCATTCCTCTCAGGAATTCAATTCGTAGGCAAGAAAATAGGAAATACCAGAGAATAATTCAGGCGTTGCGTGAAAATTCTGGTAAAACCAGATGACATCCATATCTTGGTGAAGTTCCATTAGTATCAATTGTATTGTGTGATTTCCATTATCTGACATTATGGCCCTTGGCTGTTTTTGAAGTTTCTATCATCATTAAACTGACCGAATAACCTCTATGTCCATCTCCATGACCTCTGACCTCTTGCCTTTTGACCACAACAACTAACAGTGACATCTGGAGAGATTCCAATTGTGTCTTCTCCAATAAAATCTGAGACTCTGGACAGTTGATTAACTCTGACAATTACTGGTATCTCCAGAGCTTTGGGAAAACACCTTCTATATTCCACTATAGGCCCCAGTAGGAATCTAGTGTATGTTAAGACTTGAGTCTCCTGTAGTATCAACCATACCTCTAAATCTTGGGCAAAAGTAATGTGTGAGCTGAGAATAATAAAATGACAAATTCTTTTACAATTATCGAAATAATTTCGTTTTCTTTCAGGCAATTACTGTAAAATGCAAAGAAGCAGCTTTCAAATCCTCTACAGCTAATGAAATAAATAGTCTATAAATATATTGTGACAAACCCAAATAAACAATAAAAAACAAAAACATATGCCTAGAACCAGAAGTGCCTGTCAGATATAAGAAGTCTTAATAGCTTGCCTTCATATATCAGAGGCAGAAGGATGATCTTGTCTACATAATGGACAAATATGGATGTATCATTCCATTCCATGGTGCCCAAGCATGAACAATGACTTGTATAGCTTTTGGTGAATAATATATATATAGGTTAGAACAAAAAGTATTGCTTCTATATGTTATACAATGTTGTATTCCATCTTTTCATATTACAGATTTACTTCCCGTATGAGAATTAAAGTACTGATTGTGATGTCATTATCTTGGGAGCAAAATAATTGTCATATTCTTTTAAAATATATCATGTTACACTCTCAAGCACATGACATCACAATTTATACCTACACACAAGGGCGGATAACTCTTCAATATGCAAAGACGGAATAAATGTGTTCTCTTCTTTAAAATGCTTTATTCTGTCTTTCCATATTACAGAGTTAACTCCCTTGCGGGTAGGTATCCATTTTGACGTCATTATTTTGTGGGCTCGATTCACATAGTTTTCTTCAAAAAGTATGATGTTACACTCTCAAAGCATGACGTCACAATCAAAACCTACTCACAGGGGCAGATAACTTTGTAATATGCAAACACAAAATAGTTCTTCATTGGTCCCCTGACCAGAAGGACTTGAGAAGCAATTCACATCCAATAAACTCGGAATATTTTTTAGATGATGAGCTCACGATATACTTGGTCTGCTATGTTACTTGGTCCTCTGGCTGAGACCTTCTAGGCCACTAATTGGCCTTGCTGGATACAGTACACTGCCGATAGCTTTGAACGTCTGCCAGTCATCGGTATACATGTAGTACTACTACCAAGTCAAAGCGACCTTCTAAAACATATACATAACACTTAAATAACAAAGCTAACTTTGAATCAGGTTTTATAGCAAAAGTCCAAAACAAAATTGAAAAGTGAATGATGTTATTTCATCTACAGAAGTCCAGGATTGATCTACACATGAAGGCAACTCAGGGGATATAGGAATACATTGCAGCCCAATATTATCAAAGCAGAATACGTAACAATGTGATGTCTGACAGTTACTCAATTCTGTTGATTTATGTAAATACAAAGATGAAATTTTCTGTCCACAGGGGTATACACAAAGTCATAATATCCTAATGTCTTGTCTGTCTATAGTCAGACTCTGTCAATATCAATGATCATAATATGACTATATTGCTGGTCAATTCTGATATGGCTAAGTATATATGGCATCATATCTGTTTGAATTGCATCATTTAGCCATCACAAGGGACATTTTAAGTCCAGTTATATGGTAGAAATGTGATAGGAGTAATTCAGCTGGGAAATGTAATGTGTTATGGTACATAGACTGATTAGATAGTGATACAGGATATGGATGTATAAATTTGTCTTGTGGTTATACAGGAGCAATATAGTCTGAGAGTAGGGAACCTGGAGGCCAAAGAAACAAAAAACACAGAACTAGACATTTACTACTCAAACTAGAGTAGATTCAATTCTCACATCTGCGAATATCAATCTTCTTAAACTTGCTTTGAAATGGTAATTGCAAAATTTAGGAGTTGGTTTACAGTATTAAAGATGCTATTAAAGCTTTGCTCAATAATTTTTGTTTTGAGACATGTCCGATGCTAGACCCTAATTTTCAAACTAAGGGGAGATAATCTAGTAATAAAATTCAGCTAAGAAATTCTGATCTTCAAATAAGGGTCAGTTTAGTCTTCCAAATATGTCTCTTTATCACACAGGCAAAAATGTCGGTTTCAAGATTTCAAAATAATGTAGGTAAAGAACAATTTACTAAAATTACTAGTCCCACCATCTTGTGGTTGTCACTTCATTTTTTGATGTGAAGTTTGTGGACTGTCACAATCACCAGAAGGTGGCACTAATCCACGATAAGTAATACTTTATACATGTTGTGTTGGCATCTTGAAACCCCTGTATTGCATGTTCATATTAAAGGACAATCTAGTCCAATTTGTTCAATATAGTTTGTTATGCCGAAAGCATATTCTAGACAAGACCTAACAGCAGTATAGATAAGCGCAAACTTCCCAATACAATCAGGTGATGAGAAACAAGCCCGGAGTTTATTTATTTTTTCTTATAACAAGTTGATAAGTTTGGTACCTGAGAGATTTGATATACAAACCAATTGTGTTGTCTACATGTAAGCATGGGCCACAGCTTTATGTGTAATAGTAGTGTAACTGGCATTCAGAAACATCGCTGAGATGTGTATAACTTGGAATGACAGATCTAAATCATCTGGACCACAAAACTAATACTCAATAATGAGAGGATTGAGTGTTAGATCAAATGAAGCAGACACATGTCTGCCTCTTACACTGGACAGACAATCCCACCGCTGGCACCAGAGAATCACAATCCCACCGCTGCCACCAGAGAATTACTCTTCACATGAATTTACACACATTTGGCAGATTAGACCTACATTGTCTGCAACATTCAAAACCACAACCTTCATAGCTTGTAACTCCACAAATATCACAGCTTTTTGTAAACAATCTTGCGAGAAAGGTTCCATTTTCAGAACCAGGAGGCAGCCATACATTAAGTTGGCACATTCACAGATAGGTGGCGATGACTTATATCATCTGCCCAGATAAACACAAGTATTTCTGTAGTTTGTTGGTAACAACAGTCGGAAACTCTTCATGTTAATCATACATCTTTATGTCAAAATACTATATCATATAGATACAAATTTTGCAACACTCAGGCATTTTTATTTATATCAACATCAAAGATTACAGAGCTCTATAGCGATAGTGCAAAGTGCAAAAAGTTGAAGTTAAAAATGTCTAAATAGCCTCTGTGCTGACAAACACCAGGGCAGGACAGGGCAATGCAGGACTAGATGGGACAGGATGGGACAGCTAGGACAGGACAGGACATACCGGTAGGCATCACTTTTTAATAGGCCTGCCTGAGCTTTCATAGTGGACATAGAAAATTCAAATCTTCCAGGTTTAAGGTCACTTGAACCAATGATGAGAGAGCTTCAGAAATGCCACACTCAGCAAAATACTACTATAGACCAGGATTTACATAATCCAATGCAAATTATATCTAGACATCTGTGAGAAAGCAATCAAAAAGCACTTAACTGTCACAGCAATCACCAGCCGTATCGATTGGACAGAATTTATTACACTAGGTCTCTTTAGGTAATGATCCAAACGGATCCGCTTTATTGTTTTGGGCACATCTAGATATAGCAAAGCTTAGACCGTGGTGGTTTGTTATAAAGCCTATATCTCAGCAAAGAAATATAAGCGGTAGGCTGAATAACAGTGTGATCTTTTTAAAATACTCCAGACTGATAGACAATACCAGAGTGAACTTTATCTACTCCAAACTGATATGGTATACATATCATTTAAGTACCTCAAGGCGACGATGAGATGAGGTGGTTAAAAATTGTCTGACATTTTACAGCTCCCCTTCATGTTTTTTGGGTCATGATGTTATTTCCATGCCCAATGCAGGACAGTTACTGTGAGCTGACTATTGTTTTTTCTCTGGGAACTCCAGATTTTTTAATACTAAAAGTCTTAAACCAAGGTAACACTAGGGATGCAGGACAGAGTTTGGTATCTACTACACCTACAAGAAAATATTTGTTCTTTAATATTTTGTAAATTGTATTACACATGTAGTAAATTCAGAAATATACATGCTGAAACTTAAGAGATATCTTTCATCACATTTTATCGGTAAATCTATGGTTCACTTAACACAACACAACCTCAGCAAACAATTGAAAAAATTGTACAGTGTTTTAGATGATCAAATAACAATGCAACTATCTAAAATTAGTTGCTCACTACAACTATTATACTATTGAATTTTTCAGATGAAATTTGGTGTGCTTTTATTAGTTTAACGTCCTATTACCAGCCAGGGTCATTTAAGGATATGCTAGGTTTGTTGGTGGAGGAAAAGCTGGAGTACCCAGAGAAAAACCACAGATGAATACAGATACTGTGCTGTATATATCATTATATTTTTATCATACAATGATAACACATGCATGCATGTACATCATTCCAGGAGTTATAGAGTATGTCTCTGTTTTACTACTCAATCTTACACCAAAACCATAAAATTAAAATTTCAGTAGTTCATGCTGTTTTAATTTTAAATCAAAACATTTTCCCTTTAATTTGTAGCATAACAAATTAATCACGCTAGACAACAGTTATTACTTTATGTCAACAACAACAATGCTATTATTTCTTTGTTGGTTTAATGTTCCGTTTTTTGTTGCCTCCTCCAGCGTTTATTTATACATCCTCACATGCTTTACATTATCAGAATTAAGTTGTTTTTTTTACGGCTATGTATATATCGTTCCTCCGAATTTTTTTTAGATTTGGGAAGAAAGGCACAATTGTTTTAATAACGAGCCCCCCACAGACAGTTTATCATCCACACATACTTTACATCACGCATAACATATTATACGACAGAGGCAAAAATAGAAAACAACTGTTGATCAGGGAGGGAGGAAAACAGGTGGGGATTTTGTATACAGAGGGTTGTTTTGTAATTACGACCCAACACACAGACGGAATAGAAGAAACAGGAAACAGTAGAATAGTATAAAACTGGCACATAGAGAACTAATTATGATAGTTTGTTAGCCTCTGTAATAGTCGGGCCAGAGATAGCCACGTTTGATGGAGTCATGCCTGACCCCATGTTTAAGTCATAAACCAGACGAAAATACAAATCTAGCTCTCTGCTACAGGTATCTGTTAGGATGTATGTCATCAGGCCTCCCACTATCTTCATGTCTCTTGTACTGTTATAATATAAGTGAACAGCCAGACCTTCCTTAGGATTCTCTGTCTGTATATTGATACAATAACAGTGTATACTTTGATCAGAATCTAAAGACTTCCTGGTATTGATAAACCATAAAACTCTTCTGGTGTTCAGATCTGAAGCACTTGTTTTTCAAATCTGTTTGTTATTCTTAGCAAGTGTTTCGCAATAAACTTTTCAACAGTTTGACAAATAAAGTGACCAATGTTGATAACAGCTAACACATATATAAAACGGAGGTGGCATTTCAAGCTGTTTGACACCTTAGAGTAGCAATAACAAAATAAAATGTCAATATCCAAGACAACAGCTGTTTTACTGCAAAACACCTGAGGGTGGTGAAGGTAGCAAAAATTAATCCAGGCACCAGGTAACCTCGCCAATTTGAAATACCAATCGAAAGGTTCGTTAAAGGTAGAGCACCATGTTCATTTAAGTACTATATTTGTAGCATGACCATGGTAATTAGTACCAAATTAATGCTTTACACTGGAGCACAGGGAATTGGTAGGATATTTTTAGGAAGGAAAATTAATCTCGGTGCCTCAGACTCACGGAAGAGAATTAACAAGGTTCCAGGTCATGGCTTTACATTAGAGCACAGGCACTTGGCTATATTCTAGAGTACAGGAAATTGGAGGGGTATTTTTAGGAAGGAAAATTAATCTAGGCACCAGATTCATGGCAGAGAATTATGAGATCACAGGTCAAAGCTTTAATTTACACTGGAACACGGGGATTTGGCTTTACAAAAGATCACAGGGACTTGCAAAGTTAAGATAGCAACAATGGATTAGTCATTAATTACTAATTAGTGTTATTACAACTGATTGAGGCTTACCAGGTATGAATATAATTAATTAGTAAGAAACCAATGTTTTACACAGCAGCACAGGGATTTGAAACATTAGCATACACATTTTTTAAGGTCACAGTTCATAGGACCTATGAGTTCTAAACTGATGCTTTACAAAGGAACACAGGGACTTGGTCCTAAATGCTGCCTAATTGTAGCTCTAACTTAGACATCTAAAAAGGAAAAGATGTCATCTTTTGAGTTACAACTGGTTCCTATTACTGCTAGTGATGCAAAGTAAATACTTTGCAAAATGGTATTTATGTTTTTATACATTTAATTGGACCAGTTTTCCATCCCTTTACCTACTACACAACATTTAAAAGATCAAACTCACAGCCAGATTTGTTTACATATAAATTAATTATATATATATAAATTCAGCGATCAAAGGAAAATTCTACAGATTGTGAATTAACTGAATTCTTGTGAGCAGTAAAATAGATATTTAAAATGATTGTTATTTGTGCTTTGAGCAAAAATAATGTATACATAAACCTAACTAAAGTTAATCTAAAACCTAAAAATAACATAGAAAATTGTGCCCAGGTTGATTTAATGGGAAAGTGTTTCACTAGAGTCAATGGGGACCAATTTGTACCTAACTGAAAAGCCTTGTAGGCCAAGTACATATAGATGTTGTTCTAAAGGATTGATAAATATGTATACTAATGATATACCTATCTATATACTTATGTATATCATATGTGGGAGTACAGTCTGTGAAGCTCTCAATTAGGATAATGAAATATTAATTATCTTGATGAAAAATAGATATATAGAGCTTTGATAACACTTGTACATTGATATATCATAACAAATCATCAAATCATAGCTGATGTGCTAGTTTATTTACTAAAATATTCTAGACATACATGAAACTTAAATAAGTATTTAAGATTTACCTGTAACTGTTTTACCTTCTATTTTTCTGCAAGGAATACATACATTAAAATAAACCTGGGTTTATATGACAAATCTAACAGATCTGAGCTCTTGTTTTCTTATTTTTCACATAGCCAATGAACTCATTCATTAATATTGAAATTTAAACCTAGACATGCATGCAATAGATTATCAAAATTAATTCATTAAATGATTAAGATTAATACCTGTGATCGTGACCGCTTCAAGTTTGGTGGCATATTCATCCAGATTGATGTACACTTACAAATCCACGAAAGTTATTTTACGAGAGAAACACATCGGTATTAAAATCCCACAGGTAAACGTATACTGATCCACAAAGGCCGAACTCCTCCGGGGGATAAAGCTGGCCTTAAATCAGCCTAAAACGTACCACAACAACTACAACACGGCTTCCTGTCCTAGTATAATCGTACCTGATAACACACAATCTATCATAAAGTACGAACTATATTAATTTGAACAAACTACAAAAAATTTAACCAATCGGTTGGTTTTTGACTTTATAAAATGTTCCAAAATGCGGAAAATTGCACATGTAAAACATGTCAGGTTACGTAGTTTCAGTTCAGACGTTTGACTTAAATGATGGACATCACAGCAAACTGTCAATCCAGTACATCAGAGACAAGTACAGGTGTTTGAACATAATGATGTACAATGTATATATATATACACCTTAAATCGCTGTTGTCTCCATCAGATTCCCTCTATATATATTCAGTATATTTGTCACTGTACATATATTAATATACCTCTCTCTACCAGAATATATAAATATAGATCAGATGATTTTACTCTCAGATATACATGTATACATCACTAGATATTATTAAATTGTACGATATACATGTTTATACATCAGTAAATATTCAATTGTAGGATATATAAATACATCACTACTATCCAATTGTAAAGTCTCTTATCATATAGCTTTTTTCGTACACGTTTTAAAATATCTATTTCAGAAATGCTGACTTCACATAAACTCAAATAGATCCTTTTATATTACATTAGTGTTATCACAAGATCTCAAGTACACTTACGGACATGTATATTTGTCGGTGATGTAAAATCTTAATAGATATTAAAATGTTAACACATGAGCATTGTGTGTCAGATACCAGGTTATAAATGTAGATTTTCCTCAGCCTGGCGAGCAGATTCACACTTTGAAGCTTACTAACGATAGTGACTGCACATCCACTGTACCATTGTCAGACTATCCATTGTATAACTTTTGTCCCCATCTGGGACCAGGGCTGTCATTATGTTTCCTCTATCCGTCTCCGCTAACAGGGAGCTGTCTGTTTATACTGTTCAAAATGGACTGAAGTCAGCAAGATTTCCCTTTCAAATATCGACCACAGACATCAAGTCCAATGAAACTTAATGTCAATCACTTTTATGACAAACACCAATGTACTGTACCTCCATTCAATAAACTGTCATCAATACTAAACCAGAGAAAAACATTAGAAATTTTAGGGACATAATTGCAGAAAGAAATACTGAAATAATTCACTTTTCATACTGTACTAAAGCATGTTTGTCAAATAGCTTCCACAACTTCAGAATCAAATGCAAACTACTGTGTAACTTCCAACAAACAGTGCTAGACATTTAATACCGCGGAGGTAGTGCATCTCTGTCATCTGTCGGTAACCAGCCACACACAAATGACACACTTCATCTTCACGGATTGACGACAATGGATAATGACATTTTCTGATCCTTCGATAGGTAATTATCACTTGTTATATTGCACCAGAAGGTCAATAGACTCCCTAGATACTCTGAAATCATGCAAGCTAATACCAGAATATCTCCCGGACTTTTCCTCAGGTTAGACACGGCTAATTCAGTCAGTGAGAGGAGCGTCCCCAGTGCCCTGAAGTCGTCTGAACATCGCCAGACGTTCTGAGCTGGCCCTCTATAACACAAAGCAAACCCCCATCCTGTCTAATCAATACATCGTTACATGTCAGAAACACCGACACGTCCCAGAGTTAGCAACCAGAATCCACAATTTCACTTTCACCCTCCTTAAGGGTTGTGCTTTCATCACCAGAGTCGTTAATATACAAATGCAATCATGACCGATTGATAATAAAGCGAGAAAAAAAATTGAAAATTTTATTTCACTATTGGATGTCATCAAACTGATGTGATTGATAGTATTGATCCGTATATTAGATGAAAGGTGCAGAAAGGGAATTGCATAGTCAGCAGCTGTGCTTGAAATGCATAAAATTTCAGCTTGCATCAGTAGACAAAGTAACTGCACCAAACAATTTGAAATGCAGATTAGACACAAAGGGTATTCAGCTACATGAACCCTTTAAGAGAAGGCCCTTTAGGGAATTATGTTGATACTTACTGTTGTACCTTTAAGGGCAGATGTATAGGGACTTTTATTGGGTCTTTTAGGGAAGATGTACAGACTATTTTTGGGGCTTATATACGGACTTTTATTGAGCCTTTTGGGGAAGATGCAGGGACATTTACTGCGCCTTTTGGGGAATATGTAGGGACATTTACTGGGCCTTTTGGGGAAAATGTAGGGACATTTATTGGGCCTTTTGTGGAATATATGTAAGGACATCTACTGGGCCTTTTAGGGAATATGTAGGGACATAGGGATATTCACTGGGCCTATTATGACAGATATAGGGATATTTACTAGGATTTTTTGAAAAAGATGCATGTAGGATAAACCTTTACTGGATAAATGTTTCCTGTCTCTGTCACATCGTGTAAGTGATGACAATGATCACCACTCCATCAACCAGACACCAGATCAAGGATCTACTTCAGGAGACGTATTACGTGTGGCGAGGACCTCCAGCTCTTTCGGGAGACATATTGCGTGGGTCGTGAACAGAGAAAGGGTGCAGCACCTTTACAGTTCAACTCATCCTGCCATAGATTTATTTTTCACACATTTAGTTTGTTGTCCAGCGCCTGTAAAGATCAATATTTTCTCCTTTGCTTCGCTGACAGCCAGACACAGCACCAGACCTGGACTAGACGGCAATATATGAGTCTTTTGTCACGCATCCCTTGTTTCACAGTCCCGTCTGCAGCTCCGCATCTCATTTTCACAGACGGGACGTATAACTACCCTTTTCCATTTGCTCATAACTAGTGTTTTATAACCAGTAATGGTTAGTGGGTTTACACAATGGTGGAATCGTTCATTAGGAAGGCACAATTAAAAGAGAGGGCTGGTGTATACACATGTCAACCTAGAGGGACCCTTGTGGCCATAAAGCAATATATACAATAGACATTTTACAGCATTGCCACAGATACAACAAATTGTGTATCCTTTCTGCTTCAATCCTCAGAGGGGTTTTGAATATATCACAAAATAAATTGGGAGTAGCTCCTTACATCAATCCTTGCTGGAGTTTAAAATATATAGAGAATAGATTGAGTGCATCTCTTTAGAAACACCCTCCCTTGAGTTTTTAAGTATATCACAAAATAAATTGAGAGAACCTCTAGTTCTTCTTGAATATCTGCCAAACATCAAATCAAGGGGTAGCCTTTAAGTGTAAGACTTATGTTCTGTAGTTTTGTATTATCTGATATCCCAGGAGAGGAGTACAGAGGTGTGATGGAGAGAAATGGATCCCCAATCTGATCACAATTATATCTTATAGACTGGAACAACACAATTTGTAACTTGAGTCAAAGGAAAACAAACACACAAATTAAAAGCATGTTCTCCCCCCAACCTACACCCCCCCCACCCCGACAGACTTAAGTGCAGTGGGCAATCTTTAAATTGCTACCAATTTATTTATACTGAGCAGAAAATAGATCTATCAACTTTTATAAGAGTATGGTATAACAGCCCACAGATGGAGATGGCCGTTTTCTTAATGCAAATCACCACTGCATCTGTTTGTTGTATCATGGAGTTAAGTGTTTGCATTGCAGGAATATACATCAATAAATATAACGAACACATATTGTTACTAGGCCCCACTTGAAAGATATAGTGAATGTGTGCCAATTATCATATTACTGATTGTAAATAGGTCATTGGTTGACCCACTTACAACTGTAAATAGGTCACTAGGTCCCTTTTTAATTGATCATAGGACCTCATTTGACATAATTTGATTAAAAATTCATGAGTAAAGGAGTAAAAGAGTCCCCTTTTTAGGTTACATAGAGCAGTACAGTTTAGATCCCTAAATTGATTTGGGCCCTTTGGGAGTTGCAGTTGCTGTGTGACCCCATCTTGGATGGAAGACTATGTAGTATATATGTATTACCATATTTGACCCAATAAGTATCCCCATCATTATAAGCACCAGTCCTCCTTTTTTGAGTCCTCAATTTGCGTTGACTCAGTCTGCCACTTTAAGCACTAGTCCGATGCACATGGCTAGTAATTTTACAACAGGAGTAGTGCCAATTGAAATGAACTAGCCCAAATGGACTAGTGGCTCCCATCCGATTAAAATTGTTACCGGTAAGTACTATATTTAAAAGAGCCGTGTTCAATTTTTCAACAGATTTTGAGTGCATTCTAAATTTATTAAATTATGCTATTACTTCAGTCCGGAAGCATTATTTTGAGAATTTGCATTCCCAAAATTATTCAGACTGTAATTTGGGTAAAAAAAACTGTAAACTGATCATGACTGAAGTGCTGAAGCAAAATAGTTTTATATTTAATTTTGGTAGTGATTAAATAGTCGGCTAGTAAAATTTTTGGGTTTACTAGTCCAAACAACTAGTGGTGAAGAATATTAACATCAAAGACTGCTGACTTAAATACAGACAAAAACTATGAAAACATTGTAGGTTTCTCTATTGGATTCCATTTGTAAATTGATTTTTTAAATGGCTTACAACTCTGTGAAATAATTTTGTGAAAATATTATCTGAAATTTGGACCTATTATTCACCCCTTCATTTTTCAATTTTTTATCCCTCCTTGCAATTTGTGTTTATTGGGTCAAATAAGGTATCTATGTTTATCAGATGGATTCAAGCAGCCCTGATATCTATTTGTCTTACGATCAGTGATATCATCTCTGTATCAACAAAATAGCCAACAAACATACAATACATATATACATGTACTAGTATGTACGACTGCTTCATTAGATAAAACAGCGTGCTCTATAAATAAAGTTAGTCGAGGTAAAAACTTCATAAAATGCAAAACACTAAAACAGTTCTTATAACGTGTCTATATGCCAAGTCCGGATACAATCACTTTATATTGAACACGTTTGAGAAGCAAGACTGGTTTCAAGTCTATATAAAACAGATACAATTATTTGATCATTGAAAACAGGGCGTAGCTGATATAATGTTTCTTTATAATAAGGCTTTGTTGCTTTCAGCACATAGACATCAATATGGTTAAAGAAACAGAGAAAACTAACATACAATGATTCTATTATCTTCTCCTTGTATATATATATAGGCCATAATAACTAGCTATTTTACTTTCATATTTCAGCTCAGAAAATATCATGAATAATCAAAGTAGATATCTTTTTCTTCTCTCTCCAACCAATGCCATCAAAAAGACAGTGTGTCTAGTGTAGAAATAACCTTCTATTACCAAATTTCTCATTGGAATGGTTTGTAATTTTAGAAATTTTTCAATCTCAATTTCTACATTTAAATTTTCACTCTTAACCAAAATATTTATAACTCCTTAGAATTATCATTCTAAATGATAATTAAAAGAATATCCTTAATTTTAATGATAACTGTCCTATTTATAATACTACATACCCTATAAAAGACTAACAGTAGTTATCTCCCTTACCATTGATTATCTCCCCTTTGTAAACTGATTCCACTAACTTAAGAAAATTGGTCATTCATCTAAACAATCTACAAATCCTCAAAAGATACTTCCTTAACATATATCATTTAAATGTTAGGTAATACAAATTAACAAAGAATTGACATGTGCTTACATGTATTTTTGGGTCAATGTTAAGTTAAAATGACAAGCAAGGTTAAATGGCAGACACATGTTTGCATTTTGTTTTAGAAAGATAACATACTAAAGATATTTAGGGTAATAGCATATATATCATTACCAAGACAGCTGTCGGATTATCTTAAAGCTCTTGGTTAATCATAATGTTTTCAGATTTATCACCCGAATTAGACTCTGTTAAAAAAAAAAAATTCACAACCCTACAAGGAATTTCTTACTTTGTTTAGGCACGTTATTTGATCAAAAACAGTGATCTGAATAGATAATTTTTCATATATTTAATTGGACTTGAAAAATGATTCTACATGGTCATCAATCTGAGCAAACCTTGTCAGTTGATGAAATAAATCACCAAAGCCATGTTTATATTGAATAAAATATGAGACACTTGGTATGGTTAAATAAGTTTTAACCTCCCATTAACAGCCAAGGTCAGAAAAGGGCAACAAGGTTTGTTGGTGGAGGAAAGCCATTTTACCAAGAAAAGTCAGAGTACCTGGAGAAAAACCACCAATCAGAGGTTGTACCAACAAGTGGAATTTAATGATTTTTATCTATGAATGTATATATGGACTGACACACACACAAATTAATAAAAACAAGTGACCACTAATTATAACAGATGCAATATCAGTTCAAATCACTAATATCACCTTCATATGTGAAATTCCCATATATACAGTGCTTTCAGACAGTAGCGAGTAGGCCTTCATTCAATCAACTTATAGCTAACATATAATCAAATTAAAATTGTTTGTCAGGCAGAGGAGCTAAGTCTAATGTTCATACTTCATGTTAGTCAGTTAAAATAAACCTCTTATAAGCAGTGTTTTTCCTGGACATTTTGGGAAATTGCCACCTGGTGAAAATTGGGAAATTTTGTGCGATGAAAGTATAAAATGAAAAATTTTAACTGTGTTTATGGAAATTTTGGAAAAGGTAGAAATAAAAAATTATCCTTCTCTAAGAATCAAGTGTAAGAATGTATACTAAAATACGACGTTCAGACTTGGGATTTCCGGAATTTTTTTGTTTCGTCACACAAAATAGGCGTCAACTCACTGATTTGGGAAATTTAGACATAGATTTGGGAAAAAATAACAAGAAATACAATTGGGAATGGGGCCTTATTTCGGCCCCAAATATATAGGCAGGAAAAACACTGATAAGTGTAGTTAAATTTCACTACATAATCTGTATATTTACACTTAAAAAACCCAGTAAATCTGAACAAAGAGGAGATTTAATAGTCTAGCAGATTATGACATAAACAGACCATTTTGACATTAATTCTATGATGTGGTTCAACAAAAAGAAAACATTTGACTGACCTTTTTTGTATGTAAAAGGACAAATGTTACTCGAACAGCATTTATTTTCTTGTGAATTTAATTTTGGATAATAGGAACAATTGTCACTCAAACATTTTCTTGACAATGTAATTTTGGTTATTGAGATACAATCTTAACATGAACTTCCTTGAATATCATATAAATTTTGGATATAAAGGGACAAATCATTATTTGAACATCCTTGAATGTCACATCAATTTTGGATATCAAGAAATGATCGTTACTTAAACTTCTTTGATTTCCACATCAGTTTTGGATATAAAATGACAATCGTTACGTAACATCCTTGAATGTCACACCTATTTTGGATATAAAGGGACAATCGTGACTTAAACATCCTTGATTTTCACATAAATTTTGGATTCATCCTTGAATGTCACATCATGCATGCACACAATTTTAGATATAAAGGGACAATCATTACTTGAACATCCTTGATTTTCACATCAATTTTGGATATAAAGTGACAAACGTTACTTAACATCCTTGAATGTCACATCATGCACACAATTTTAGATATAAAGGGACAATCATTACTTGAACTTCCTTGATTTTCTTGCCAAGTTTGGATATAAAGAGCAATTGTTACTTACCCTCCGCATTGCTTTTATATTTACTAGCTCGGCACCACTAAATAATCCATCGTTTTCCTCCATCTTGACTATCAACGTACAGGTATATCATCCACCAATATATCTTTTACCACCTTCTGTTAGTTTTATTTTCTTTTAACACTACATCCTTGGTTTCCCAAAAGACACTTTTACATACAGTCATATCATATATACATCATATAACAATATTATAGAATATAAGAACATCTACTTAGCTGCATTATTTTAAACAGATACATCAAAAATGAATTTTTGGAAAGTTTTTCCAAAAAATATCTTCTGAGATAGGCAAATGTTTATCAGGACACCGTTTCCACACGACTGTTACAGCCATGTGACTCCTGGCAGCAGCCGTATCAGACATCACTTGTATATATAGAAAAAACAGCAGGAGAGATGCAAGTCTTGCTTCAGGTAAGTTGCTGAATACACATCACGGATCATGTTGCCTTCACTTCCAACACTCCAGCTACGCTTCATCACAGTTTCTATGAATGAATTCATAAAACAGATGATGGTTGGGTACATACAGGGACGGGCTATATCTAGGAAGGGAAGTAGGGAGACATCCAAACAACAGTAGCGTGGGTGGAGGAAACGATATACGTATTTACCTTGCCACAGAACACATGTATTTATAGTCAAAAGGCAATGTGTGAAGCCTTAGTTATTACCTTTCTGTAACATTTGTGAAATGTAATGTCCATGGAAATAACAGATATTTGAGTGTTACAGCAAGCAGGTCATCAAATTATTAGAACTAGGATTTTGGTCATTTGTAAATATATAGCTCTAGATCTGAACTAAGAGGTACATGTATACAAGTTTATGCTAACCTTTCTATCAGATTTGGGTATTTATAAGCAAACAATAAATGACTGTTTTGGAAAATACTACATTTATCATATTTCATCAAATTATAAGAAGACTTTGTTTAACCTTTTAATTTATGTATAGTAGGTTAACCAGAACCAGCAATACAAATCTATGGACAAACACACATGTCACTGGTCAAACTGAAAGTCAACAGCTACATGTAAAGCTGATCATGATGGGAGAATTGTCTCCCTTTTACAGGTTGGAGAATTACCTCCCTTGACGGGATGAGGATTCACTTTGACACCACATGCATATACAGAGATGATGCAATTGCAAAACCACATGATCATCTACTATTAAAACTCAACATATTTCTTACAAGCACCGAGCATAGGATACTACATAAACAAACTGAATTGTAGGTAGCTTCTGCATCACTTTTACAAAATGAGTTGAGAAATACTTTACAAAAGAAAACTTAAAGTGAATAGTCGGGCAAAGAAAACCAGTCTAAATGCGTTCATTGGCCTTCCAAAAGTTCTCACATATTAATACGACGGTCA
Organism: Argopecten irradians; assembly: GCF_041381155.1. Classification (NCBI taxonomy): domain Eukaryota; kingdom Metazoa; phylum Mollusca; class Bivalvia; order Pectinida; family Pectinidae; genus Argopecten; species Argopecten irradians. The sequence goes on along the minus strand of NC_091137.1, from coordinate 44,231,110 downwards.
AGTTCTGCTTACATTTCCCAGTTCTGACCATTGAAATAAATAAAAGTTGAAGCATTGAAAGCGAGGCTGCGTGGAAATGTAACCACCGATATAGTCAGCCGGGAGGACGTTTTAGGATTCCTGTACTTAAAATTAATTTCTTCGTACGCAGACAGATTTTGACGAGAGATATTCTTTTTCTATTTCATAAGAAATTATACTGGATACATACACCATTTTTACCGACTTTAGCCATCCTTGCCCGACTGTTCACTTTAAAAGTTTCATGCTAAAGATCATTTTATGACCTTTCTTCAGTTCAGGAAAGAAAACTGTCCTGCATGTTCTTGAAAGATTCTTCAGATTAAATGCATTAATCATGGGGACTTGAAATTCAGCAATACCACAAGAAGGCTTAGTCAAAATACTGCAGCCTCCCAAAACATTATCTGAATGTCTTTCACATATTAAACAGACCATCCTTAAACTTATCAAAATACTGCATGCAGTTCACCTACATTGAAGTGTCTACTTTTCTGTTACACCTACTAAGAAAGGCCATCCTTCGAATTTTCAAAATACTGAAGTCCCCTTCCCCCCTCTTGAAAAACAAATCGGAAGACCTGTTACATAAAAGACAGGCCATACCTAAATGGTTTTATCAATTATCGATAGGATGTTAACCAATCAAATCAGACAAAAGCCTGGAGTTAACTACAAGAAAACAGTACACAGACTCTCGTCCATCAGGTTTAATTGAATACCACCTTTTTCATCAGGCAAACCTAAATACACCAAAAGTTTAAACGTCCATAGTTTCACTTCAAGTTTATCTGATTTATCAGAAAAAGGAAGTTTCTAAGCATTTACCTCTAATTCTTACAAATAGTTGTATGTGGCATTTGATTTCAATCAGTACTGCTGTAAACACATCAGTGTTCTGTGTATGTATGACGTTACAACACTTTATACAATCGATACAAAACAGCACTGCAGCCCCACCTACAGTGATCTCTATTTCTGGTGCCGTTTTTCAGGAGCTATCAATCTAATTACGAATTGATTTTTGGGTCGTTGACTTTTCACTGAGGAAAAGAGATGGATACACAAGCACTGGAGTACTGGAGAGGATTATAGTTATTTACGACACCTAGGATCAGTCGCAGGCTAGACTACAGTTGACCTTAAACACACATATACAAGTCTAATGTCAGGCTAGACCAAGTGTTGTACGCAATCAATAATTATTGCCTATCACTTAGAAAGGTAAACGGTTCACTCAACCAATATCCCCAACAATCAATATCTGTCATATAACTGTCAGACTTCCCAAAGGATGCAACTGTAGTCTATAGCTCGAGCTCTCACAAGGATCATCAGTGTGTCAGGCTGTGTGTGATCAGTGTGTCAGGCTGTGTATCATTGGTATGTCAGGTTCTGTATCATCAATATGTCAGGTTGTGTGTCAAATTGAGTATCAAAGTGTCATATTGTGTATCAGTGTGTCATATTGTGTATCAGTGTGTCAAATTGAGTAAAAGTGTGTCATACTGGGTGTCAGTGTGTCATAATGAACATCTAAGTGTCATATTTAGCATAAGAGTGTCATATTGAGCATCAGTGTGTCATATTGAATATCAGTGAGTCATATTGAGTATCAGTGTGTCATATTCTGGCATCAGTGTGCTATATTGAATATAAGTGTGTCATATTGAGCATCAGTGTGTCTTATACTGGCATCAGTGTGTCAAATTGAGTATAAGTGTGTCATACTGGGTGTCAGTGTGTCATAATGAACATCTTAGTGTCATATTTAGCATAAGAGTGTCAAATTGAGTATCAAAGTGTCATATTGGGTATCAGTGTGTCATATTGGGTATCAGTGTGTCATATTGGGTATCAGTATGTCATATTGGGTATCAGTGTGTCATATTGGGTATCAGTATGTCATATTGGGTATCAGTGTGTCATATTGGGTATCAGTGTGTCATATTGGGTATCAGTGTGTCATATTGGGTATCAGTATGTCATATTGGGTATCAGTGTGTCATATTGGGTATCAGTATGTCATATTGGGTATCAGTGTGTCATATTGGGTTCTGTCATTGGGTATCAAGTGTCATATTGGGTATCAGTGTGTCATAATTGAGTAAGTGTGTCATATGGTATCAGTGTGTCTGGGTATCAGTGTGTCATATTGGGTATCAGTGTGTCATATTGGGTAGTGTGTCATAATGAACATCTGAATAGTGTCATATTGGGCATCAGAGTGTCATATTGGGCATCAGTGTGTCATATTGAGATCAGTATGTCATATTGGGTATCAGTATGTCATACTGGGTATCAGTGTGTCATAATGAACATGCTAAGTGTCATATTAGCATCAGTGTGTCATATTTATCAGCATAGAGTGTCATATTGATATCAGTGTGTCATATTGGGTATCAGTATGTCATATGAGTACAGTGTGTCATAATGGATATCAGTGTGTCATATCGGTATCATGTGTCATATTGAGTCAGTCATGTCATTGAGTATCAGTGTCATAATGGGTATCAGTGTGTCATATTAGATATCACTGTGTCATATTGAGCATCAGTGTTTCATAATGAGAATCAGTAGTGTGTCATATACTGGCATCAGTGTGTCATAATGAGTATCACTGTGTCATATTGAGCATCAGTGTGTCATATTGGGTATCAGTGTGTCATATTGGGTATAAGTGTCATACTGAGAATCAGTGTGTCATATTGGATATCAGTGTGTCATATTGGGTATCAGTGTGTGAGCATCAGTGTGTCATATTGGGTATCAGTGTGTCATATTGGGTATCAGTATGTCATATTGAGTATCAGTGTGTCATATTGGGTATCAGTGTGTCATATTGGGTATCAGTGTGTCATATTGAGTATCAGTGTGTCATATTGGGTATCAGTGTGTCATATTGGGTATCAGTATGTCATATTGAGTATCAGTGTGTCATATTGGGTATCAGTATGTCATATTGGGTATCAGTATGTCATATTGGGTATCAGTGTGTCATATTGGTATCAGTGTGTCATATTGGGTATCAGTGTGTCATATTGGGTATCAGTGTGTCATATTGGTATCAGTGTGTGTCATATTGGGTATCAGTGTGTCATATTGGGTATCAGTGGCATACTTAGTATCAATGTGTCATACTGAGTATCAGTGTGTCATATTGGGTATCAGTATGTCATATTGGGTATCAATGTGTCATAATGAGTATCAGTGTGTCATATTGAGTATTAGTGTGTCATATTGAGTATCAGTGTGTCATATTGAGTATCAGTGTGTCATATTGAGTATCAGTGTGTCATATTGAGTATCAGTGTGTCATATTGAGTATCAGTGTGTCATATTGAGTATCAGTGTGTCATATTGAGTATCAGTGTGTCATATTGAGTATCAGTGTGTCATATTTGGTATCAGTGTGTCATATTGGTATCAGTGTGTCATATTGGGTATCAGTATGTCATATTGGGTATCAGTGTGTCATATCATCAGTGTGTCATATTGGGTATCAGTATGTCATATTGTGTCAGTGTGTCATATTGGGTATCAGTGTGTCATATTGGGTAATCAGTGTGTCATATATCTGTCATATTGGTATCAGTATGTCATATTGGGTATATGTCATATTGAGTATCAGTGTGTCAATATTGATCAGTTGTGTCATGTGTGTCATATTGAGTGTGTCATATTGGGTATCAGTGTGTCATATATGTGTGTCATATTGAGTATCATCAGTGTGTCATATTGAGTATCAGTGTGTCATATGTGTCATGAGTAGTATCATGTCGTCTTATTGGGTATCAGTGTGTCATATGGGTGTGTCATTATTGGGTATCAGTGTGTCATATTGGGTATCATGTGTCATACTGAGTTTCAGTGTGTCATACTGGTACTATCAGTGTGTATATTGGGTATTCAGTATCGTCATATTGGGTATCAATTGTGTCATATTGGGTTTCAGTATGTCATAATGAGTATCAGTGTGTCCTACAGGATATCAGTGTGTCATATTAGTATCATGTGTCATATTGAGCATCAGTGTTTCATAATGAGAATCAGTGAGTGTGTCATATACTGGCATCAGTGTGTCATAATGAGTATCACTGTGTCATATTGAGCATCAGTGTGTCTTTATTGGGTATCAGTGTGTCATATTGGGTATAAGTGTCCATACTGAGCAATCAGTGTGTCATATTGGATATCAGTGTGTCATATTTGGGGTATCAGTATGTTCATATAGAGTATCAGTGTGTCATATTGGGTATCAGAGCGCTGTCATACTGAGATGTGTCATAGACTGTGCAGTACTAGTATGCATTGTCATGCACACCATATCAGCGTGTCTTTATATCATATGTACATTGTATGCATTGGTGAATTGGGTTCACCTCTATTTGTTAACATTGTGTAAAGAAGAATCTTCTACCTCAAAAAAAAAGGGTGAATCAATTCAGGCTAGTTCCAAACAACCATAAACAAGGAGTATGATGTATAATACATTTTCATATGTCAAACCTACGTGATTCTTTATTGTGACATCATTGTCATATTGAAGATCACTGTCAGCCTTGGGTACTCAGCATCAGGACACAAATATAAGTGTATACCTGGATATGGCACTTTTACACCGTAGTTTTTCAGATTCTACATATTGAGTTTGTGTCATCACACCAAGTATTACATATTTGCTACCATTACTCTGAAAGTTGTCATATTACATATCTTTGTCACCATATGCATCAATATATGGGTATCATGTATTTCTTGTAATTATGTCATAAGTGTGTCAATTAGGGACCCAAGTCAAGTGTCAATGTCCATATGGTAATCAGTCATGTTGTATGTAAACATATTGTATGTGTGCGTAATGGTAAAATGTGTCATTAATTTGATGGTAATTCAACATAATTGTGTGAAAATATATTAGAGAAGAAATCATATTGAAATCAGCTAAAATATCCAAAAACCAGTATTGACAATATCTTTTTTATATATTAAATCATGTGTCAAATTGAAACATATGTATCCATATTTTTAAGTTGTCATTGTATGTCAATTTTATGCATCATTATTTAATGTATGTTTAAATTATCTTTTCACCTGTAAAAATGTTTTTTTATTTAAAATTTTAACCACAGCTTTAATTTTAATGTGTATTTTGCAATCAAATTTTCATAGGAAAAGTTTGAATCAATTCATAAATAAATAAATTTTGACTTATAAAGACATAAAAAACCAAGATAAAAGTAGATACCCTAAGATTTTCAATGTTGAGTACATTTATAGTTTTTGGTCTTCCAAAGATAACATATCATGTAAATCATGAAATATACAATGGGTCATTATAACAGAAATTGACACTTTTAAGCATTTTTAAAATGAGAAATTTTTAAAACTTGAAAGCAAATCAATATATTTTTGTCACAGGAGAAGGAAATTTTTTTGAATTTTAATTAAAAAAAGGCATGTACCACCACTTAATTTCAAAAATTAAACTATATTTTCACAATTATGTTATGCAAGGTCAGTAAAAATATCATTACCCTGTTAACTGCTTTTTTAGAAACATGACGAAAGAAATTATTCAAATAATTTCAAATCATATAGTCAATTGTATATACTGTTAAGAATTTATGTTTTCCAATGAAATGTCAACAAAACTTAACAAATATTATATTGAGTATCAATGTGTCGCTCAGGTTAAATATCTGTGTTTGACCTGTGACCAAAGGCACACACTTCGATTTGAATATCCTGCCTGACAAATGACAAGAATTATAAACCTCGGTAGTTTTTAATTTCCTTTATAAGTAGTCCAGTATATCGTGAGGTATGTGAGGATACGATATGTATCACGATACAGGGTTTAAGATATATGATACTATCGTGATATTTTGCTGGACATTATGAAACAACTTGATGAAATAAATAATTACATTATCAAATACAAATAAAAAATGACATAGATTTCTGGATTTGTTCATGCTTAAGTTGGTTGTATTTCCGAAATATTTTGGCTTTTGCTTAGACTCATTACAAACCAAATTATTTTTCCCCATGTTCCATTACTAGATTAAGTAGACAGAAACTTGAAATAAGACCTACAAAGGGCCTTATAAACCACAGGCGCTGACAAAAGTTTTGTGTTATACTCCTTGTAGGATTCCACCATTTTGTTACTACCAAACATTCGGTCGACGTTAACCAAGGGAGATAATCCAATATTTTTTTTTTTTTGGTATCGCGATACTTATAAATTGCACACTATGCATTGATGCACCACCAAGCGCTTTAATACATGTACTGATGCATCGGTGAATCGTTTCACCTCTTTTTTTTTTTAAAACATTGATAAAAAGAAGAATATCTACTTGAATCAATTCAGCTAAGTTCCAAACAACCAACAAGTAGGATTATAATTATCATTACAACTACCAATCTTTATTGCAACAATTGTCATAGAAGACCACTGCAGCCTTTAACTCAGCACAGGACTCAAAATAAGTTATACCTTACACAAGTACATTACACATAGTTTTCCAATTCTACATATTGTTGGCATCACACCATGTATTACATTTTGTATCAACCCTGAAAACCAAACCCATATCTTTTTCACAATATGCATAAATAATGCTATCCATGGATTTCTTATTATTAAGGTTAATTAGGGACCCAAGTAGCAAGTGTAAGTCCATATGTAAAATAGTTGTATGTAACACCCACTGTAGGTGCAATATATAAACGGTAAGAACATGGAGAATAATTTTCCAAATGTGTTTTTCAAGATGGGCGGCTGTGAGAACTTGAGAAGAAGTTCAAAATGTGTTTTCAAGATGGAGACTGTGGCTGCGATCTTGGATTTCAGATCGACCCGAAAAATAACAACACTTTGTCTGGACCATGTCAGGATCATTTCATGCAAGTTTCAGCCAAATCGCACTGGTAGAACTTGAGAAGAAGTTCAAAATGTGTTTTCAAGATGGCGCCTGTGGCAGCCATCTTGGATTTCGGATCGACCCGAAAAATAACAACACTTTGTCGGGACCATGTCAGGATCATTTCATGCAAGTTTCAGCCAAATCGCACCGGTAGAACTTGAGAAGAAATTCAAAATGTGTTTTCAAGATGGCGCCTGTGGCGGCCATCTTGGATTTCGGATCGGACCCGAAAAATAACAACACTTTGTTGGGACCATGTCAGGATCATTTCATGCAAGTTTCAGCGAAATTGCACCGGTAGAACTTGAGAAGAAGTTTAAAATGTGTTTTCAAGATGGAGACTGTGGCTGCCATCTTGGATTTCAGATCGACCTGAAAAATAACAACACTTTGTCGGGACCATGTCAGGATCATTTCATGCAAGTTTCAGCCAAATCGCACTGGTAGAACTTGAGAAAAGTTCAAAATGTGTTTTCAAGATGGCGCCTGTGGCGGCCATCTTGGATTTCAGATCGACCCGAATAATAACAACACTTTGTCGGGACCATGTCAGGATCATTTCATGCAAGTTTCAGCCAAATCGCACCAGTAGAACTTGAGAAGAAGTTCAAAATGTGTTTTCAAGATGGCGGCTGTGGCGGATCGACCCGAAAAATAACAACACTTTGTCGGGACCATGTCAGGATCATTTCATGCAAGTTTCAGCCAAATCGCACCGGTAGAACTTGAGAAGAAGTTCAAAATGTGTTTTCAAGATGGCGCCTGTGGCGGCCATCTTGGATTTCGGATCGACCCGAAAAATAACAACACTTTGTCGGGACCATGTCAGGATCATTTCATGCAAGTTTCAGCCAAATCGCACCGGTAGAACTTGAGAAGAAGTTTAAAATGTGTTTTCAAGATGGCGGCTGTGGCGGCCATCTTGGATTTCGGATCGACCCGAAAAATAACAACACTTTGTCGGGACCATGTCAGGATCATTTCATGCAAGTTTCAGCCAAATCGCACCGGTAGAACTTGAGAAGAAGTTCAAAATGTGTTTTTCAAGATGGCGCCTGTGGCGGCCATCTTAGATTTCGGATCGACCCGAAAAAATAACAACACTTTGTCGGGACCATGTCAGGATCATTTCATGCAAGTTTCAGCCAAATCGCACCGGTAGAACTTGAGAAGAAGTTTAAAATGTGTTTTCAAGATGGCGGCTGTGGCGGCCATCTTGGATTTCGAATCGACCCGAAAAAATAACAACACTTTGTCGGGACCATGTCAGGATCATTTCATGCAAGTTTCAGCCAAATCGCAACGGTAGAACTTGAGAAGAAGTTCAAAATGTGTTTTCAAGATGGCGCCTGTGGCGGCCATCTTAGATTTCGGATCGACCCGAAAAATAACAACACTTTGTCGGGACCATGTCAGGATCATTTCATGCAAGTTTCAGCCAAATCGCACCGGTAGAACTTGAGAAAAAGTTTAAAATGTGTTTTCAAGATGGCGGCTGTGGCGGCCATCTTGGATTTCGAATCGACCCGAAAAAATAACAACACTTTGTCGGGACCATCTCAGGATCATTTCAGGTAAGTTTCAGCTCAATCCCACTGGTCAAACTTGAGAAGAAGTTCAAAATGTGAAAAGTTAACGCACGGCGGACGGCGCACGGCGGACGGCGCACGACGACGGACGACGAAACATGATGACTATAGGTCATCCTGACCCTTCGGGTCAGATGACCTAAAAAATGATATTGGTAACAGGAATGATATCCAGTAACAAGAATGATAGATTGTACTTAAAGTATCCTCATGTCCTTTCAAAAAAATAGAAATATCTATTTTATTAAGTAATTCTTAATGTTAAGTCTCTAGTGTTGTAGAAAAAATGTGTACTTTATGCATAAAAATGAAATTTATAATAAACCAAGTAGCAGGAATGACACAGCTACACATGTCATTCCTGTTACTATTTCAAATTTGATGGTCATATTCAAAATAGAACACACATTTAACATTGCTCTTCTTAGAATTTTGATAAAATGGAAATTTCTTGAATAAGGTTCAATCATAATATACAACTTTCATCTTTTTATATCAGTTAGACTATTTTTGTTGCTACTTTGTCATTTCTGTTACCAAATGTCATTCCTGTTACCTGGTTTCAATTCTGAATATTTTCATAGTCATACAGTTGTACAAATATTTTTGTTGCTATCATTTGGTTATGATTATTACTTATTTTAATTTAAGAATATTATTTGAACAAGATGATATCAAACTAGACCAATAAAAGTTAATTTTATAGAAATAATCATTCCTGTTACCAACTTCTTGTCATTCCTGTTACCATGGATGAAAAGTTGACCCAAACAACTTCTTATACATTACTATGCATTTCAAATTTGAAATAAAGACTTTAAAAGTCAAAACAGTATAATGATCAACAAGATCATTTCATAAACAAGAAAGGTATGGAACTTTTACATATCAATTATCATTCCTGTTACCACATTGTGTAATTCCTGTTACCTTTTCAATGGTAACAGGAATGACAGTAACAGGAATGACTGAATCTTAACGTTTTCACTCATTCTAATATAACCACCACATGTCATATCAAATTAAGTTATATTTCTTGAAAATATAACCAACTCTGAAAATGATAATGGTAAATTTCATAGTTTAGGTACATATACTTATGAGATGCCCATAGTAACAGGACTGACATATAAAAGTGATTCTTTCCTTATCTGACTTTATCAAATCAAAATCCTCCTTTCAAAGCACTTTCATCTACATCTAAACATTATTTTCTAGAGAGGGAGTGCATACACTACTCAGTACTAGCATATAACAGTTCTAAGGGAGGGGAACTTTTCTGTTATGGACAATTAAAGAACAGTAACAGGAATGACTGCAATATTGCGGACAGATATAAATGCAGAAAAAAATGTATATAGAAAAATTCATGTCAATATCTTTTATATTTTATTAAAATCCCTACATCACTGCATTTTATTCAAATGTGTTACCTATTTGTAGATTGTCTTATAAATACTTTTTTTAAAGCTTTAATAAGGTATATAGCAATATGGACATTAGGAATTGGTCATTTATAGGTGTTAAAATTGCTGTAAAATGAAAAATTTCAACAAAAATCACATATGTCTTGATTAACCATTGAAGAAGGCCATGATCTGCTGTTATTAACATCAAATTGCATTGCTCTAGCTGGTTCCTTTCTACAGGGACCACAGCGGACAAGAATGTAACAATTTCTGTAGAATGACCCATATATATATAAGAAACATATCTGACATAGGTGTAATATACCTCAGTACAAATGTTAATATGAATTAAGTGGAATGATAAAACAGCAAAGCCACACAATCATGCAACTTCGTACTTGTGACAAATAGATCTAGAACGCTCTATAATCTAGATCTGACGACAGGCTAACCAAGTCAGGTTTAAGTATATTTTGAAGATTAATTTTACATCATATTCCAACTCCATAAAGTGAAAATAATTTGTAAAAACCTTTTCTTCAGATTCTACAGACTTTTTGCACATTGCTGTAAATTTAAGTGTTTTTTATTTCTCAGATTACATGTACGTACACTAGAGCACTCTATATATCATTCATCTAGGTCTGACAATAGGACAACCAAGTCAGTTTTTTCGAGTATACTTCGAAGGTCAATTTGTACATCATTCCAACTCCATAAAGTGTCAAGTGCAAACAATTTCTATAAAACGTTTCTTCAGTTTATACAAAAACTTCTTACATGGCATCTTGCACATTGCTGCAAATTTAAAGCTTGCTTATTTCTCAGATTAATGTCGATAAGACTTCCACGTCAATGCTTTCAGTTATTCTGAGGCTAGACTCACAAAGAGAAGACAGATATGATGAATCATCATCATTGATTAAGTCTAATCAATCTATGAATTTGTCAATGCAGACGAAGTATCGAATTTTCAAAAATTGATGATCGAAATGTAAAACAGGCGAATGATTTACACTTACCTTTGTTGTGTTTCCATTTCAAAAATCATGCAACTTTACCGATGTGACGTGTTTTCAGTGTGCTAAATGTTGTGACTATGCTGCTGCAAGAAGGAAAACATGCAGTTCTTCTTGCGAACAATGGCGAAAATTATGAAAAGTGATGTCAACACACGTTTCGTGTCTCCAAACATTAGAGAGTTCCAATATAGTGTAGCTGCGGATCGAGGATTTCTCTACATTAGAGTTCGATGAGAGTAACATGTTACTTGTATTTGTTGTTGTACATTAAGAAGTCAAATTTTAGAGAGGGGATTTTTTGTTTTTGATTGTTTTATTGCATTTATTGTGTATTTGTTAGCTTGTTTAGCAATGGAATGGTTCATTTGTGCATTAAGTTATGGGTTACTTTCACTTTCGCTTTGACTGTTTCCTTGGAAAATGAGCACTAGCTAGACACATCATAATCGATGGCGAATGTCAGGTGACCGTCTGGATTGTGCTAGCTGTTAAGAACAATTATACGTATTTTACTACTAGTATGATTGTTTTCTAGGATAAATATGTGCCTTTAAAAATGTCTCAACATCTATCACGTTTTCTTGCAAAGGTGCTGCGACATGAGGCCAGAAATAAAGGCCTCGATGTTACTCCAGGTAAGCAATTTATGTTAAGATGTCATTATTGTCTTTCCTTGATTTCTGTAAATCCCTCATCAAGGTTAAACATCAGCTGTTTTAATGTATTTTATGACATATTTAATTTTTTTGTATTAATTGTGCCTTGGTCAGTTAAAGTCATAAATGTATGACCATTAGCTGATCCTACCTTTAGATTGTGAGTTTGAACCAGTCACATATATAAGGCAGCTACCAGTCACATATATAAGACAGAGCTACCAGGCCATTGGCCAATCACAACAGATGGTAATATTGCCATACCCTGTGCTTGTACATGTATATACATGTAATAGGACGGCTGTATGTAGTAATGTTTCGTTCATGGTTCTTTTATGGATCTGAGGTTCCGTGTTGGTTTACTTATCATACAAATACGACTAAAACCGAAATACAAATTCAATAATTTTATTATAATTCAACAGATCTATATCCAAAAAAATAACAAATATTTTGAGGTAACGAAACAATTTACAGTGTTAATAAAAGCCACCCGTCCTTTCCGCTAGATATCATAAATTCATTTAACCTCTAGAACATACTTTTATACTTTAATACTACATGGCTACAAGGCCTTATATCCAGCTATAGCTACCTAGGAAGTGACCCAGCCGACAATACCTTGTCTCAGTGCCAAAGTGACCGATGCAGGCTACAACACGGTCTTTTATACCTGTATCGTAACTTGAATGATTTACGCCGCTGCAATATAACAAAAAGGGGTACTGTCCAGGTACCCGTATGTCGTAAACAATATGACAGCAGACGAAATATTGATAATATTAACAACAAAATAATAACCAGTTATATACAAAAATTAACCACTCCTGCCACTATATTATGAATAGTATGAATCAGTGTTTTTCTCCAGGCATCTGCTCTAGCTTTCTTAAACTTATTAATATACATATAATTAACACGTACTGTAGCTAATTGACTTTGTCTAATAATGGGGCATTAGCAAAAGTACTCTCATAACATGAGAGTTAATTGACTGGTCAGCCGATTTCTTCTTGAACATCATTTTTCTGTTCGACTGTTTACTGCTAGACATGACATACATGGCATACAAAGTGTCTTGCTGTGCTATACATGTACATTGTACCTCTTATATTGTTGGAGTAATTTATAAGCAAAAGCAAACAAATGAATCGTAACTGAAGACGCACAAATATTTCAGAACATCTAAATAGTAAGCAGATGAGCTACCAGAAATTTGTTCACTGTGCATCTATTATCAAACATCAAACTTTGTTTGTTGAAACTTTCAATGTTTTTGTGATTATCATAAATATGGAAAAATAAAGTACCATTATACATTTGTAAGTTAAATACATATATATGTATATATACAACACTATGTTATAATTGTAAAACCAAATGCACTGTGCAATTCACGTACTGTAGTTAATGTATTAAGACAAAATAATTTGAAAGCAAAACCTATAAAAATAATTTATGTACATGAATGTACCTATATATGACTCAATACTTCCTTCAGTATTCCAAGTAAAATCTAAATTGATGTTTTACGTATGTAAGTTAATTTCTTAGGATCTATTGAAATCTGATTTAGTTTTAGAGATATAGTTTACCATTGCGTTCATATTACATTTCGTGATATTTATGCTTTAATTTTTTTTCTGTAGATGGATATGTAGATGTAGAGGAGATTTTAGAACTCTCCGAAATACGGTCTAACAACTACACTAAAGAAGACGTACGCAGAATCGTACAAAATGACAGTAAAGGAAGATTCAAGCTTAGAACTACCAGATCATCAGTATTGCAAATAAAAGCAACACAAGGCCATTCCATGCAGGTATTGTACCCACAGTATTTGACCTAATAAGTGCTGAGGGCAGTTAAAAAATTAAAAAACAAAAAGCGCGTAATAGGACCAAATTTGGGCTGACATTTCACACAATCATTGCACAGAGTAAGTCATAACTCAATTTACAAAAGACATTAAATAGAGAAATCTTCATGGTTTTCATAGTTTTAGCCTTGCTGTATTTAAGTCAATGTTAGTGAAATGGAAGTCTCAAAAAGGGAAGGAAATTTATAGGGAAGGGGGCACTTATTGCGTCAAATACAGTATAATGTTGCAACTTTAAACCCAGAATTGAGTGCATACATGTAAGAGGATAAACTTACAATAATTCAAATTATGTGTTAATCCAATAATCTGTACATAGTTATCAAAAATTTTCAGTTCTTTATAAAATGTGTTTAACATCTGTGAATCAATTAATATTAAGCAGGATATATAGTAAGCCATAGGTTCTGGGTTCGATCCCTAGCAGAGGCAGTCATTACCATTTATAAGAATTGATGCACTCTCTTACATTTGTTTGGGAAAAAAAATCCAGTTAACCTGCAAAGATTCATTTTTTTCTGCTCTTTTGCCTGATGTGGTTGATATTTAAACCTTTAATTTTGACTCTATTTTGATGTAATGGAGAATAATGAGGTAGGTTTGGATTTATTTGTAGTTAAATTCTGCGGCCGACCCAGACCTTACGCCCATAAACCACAAGACGGAGGTTAGAGCTGTTCTACATGGAACCCGCATTTCACACTGGGAATCTATCAAGAAAAAGGTAAGAAATGTACCAGTGATTGAAGGTAGGAAATGTACCAATGATTTAAGGTATGAAATGTACTAGCACCTCAAATGAATAATTTGCCAAACCAATTTTCCAAAGCCTTTGTTAATTTGCCAAACCAATTTTCCAAAGCCTTTGTTTCCAATGTTTCACAACTAGGGAGAATCATTTTTTATGTAATTAAATTTTTATGAAAGATTTTTTTTTAAAGTAAGCATTAATGATGAAATCTTAAGAATAGCTTTAATAATAACATAAAGAAACTGCAAAAAAGTGCTTTATAGAATTACAGTAATAGAATCTTTCCCTACCTAGAGGGTGTGACAACAAAATCACAATCCGAGGGGTAATTCATGAACATCCAACCCAAGGCTTACCGAGGGTTGGACATTCAGGAATTCCCCCCGAGTGTTGTGATTTTGTTGTCATACCCTCATAGGTAGGGAATGATTCTTTTTCTCCCACATACAAAAGAAAAGGAGCTGATAGTAGCCTAAACAGAAGCATTTTCATCCAACATGAACATGGTTCCATGGTCTGCATGTCAAAGGTTAGCGTGCGCAATCTGTCATACCGTAGGGGTTGACAGAGAGGGTATGACAGAGAAATCTCCCACTGCTACAACTGGTGACAAATCAGTGAATGGTGGGAGAAAAGATTATCACTGAAGTAGAATACTGGGTAGGTCATACTCATACTTTGTTAATTCAAAATCTTAATGTTTTAGTGTAAAGTGAATAATTTTTGATAACTCCAGCAAAATACTTCAATTTACTTTGAACTAAACAGTGTCTTTGAGTTGTTCAGGTGCAAGATAACACATGCACCCCTAAAGACACATTTAGACTCTCCTAAATTAAAGACAAGAGCAGTCCATTGTGAAATTTTAGGGGTAAATAAGTTAATGAAGGTAAACTGTCAGTATTAGTATTTTTATATGACAGTGTGTTAGAGGGAGGGGGCTAAGGGTTGGGGAGGGGCAACAGGTTATGTTTGTAAAACCATACATCTATCTATCATTTTCATAAAATAGATTTGATAGTTTGGCACCATTTCAACATAGTCAAATAAATGTAACGTGTAAATTATAAATTTACTCACCGTTTTTGTCTCTGGTACTAGTAACTGCTGATAGTCCTTGAGATCAGAGCTTGATCGACTTCTCTGTCGAGTAAGTTTCAGACGATTTACAATCTTATTAGTAAAAAGAGAGTGTTCCTTTGAATCCTTTGAACAATGATTGTTGTTGACCTCTTTGACCTGTGGCATCATGGCATTTATATCCATATAACATTTACCTGACATGTCTATAGTGTATAAACTTCATAACTAAATTAAGACACTGTTATAATAGAACTCTATGTTGGTTTTATACCATCCTTGGGCATTCTGTCTATAATAAGAGTGTATATAAAAGTGTATACAAAATTTGTACCATAATTTGTATTAAAAAACACCCCTCCATTATGTATTTTACTAGAGTGTGGTTTTTAAGGTCATCTGACCCGAAGGGTCAGGATGACCTATAGTCGTCATGTTTCGTCCGTCGTCGTGCGCTGTGCGCCGTCCGCCTTGCTTTAACTTTTCACATTTTGCTATTTGGCTGAAACTTGCATGAAATGATCTTGACATGGTCCCGACAAAGTGTTGTTATTTTTCGGGTCGATCCGAAATCCAAGATGGCCGCCACAGCCGCCATATTGAAAACACATTTTGAACTTCTTCTCAACTTCTGCCTGTGTGATTTGGCTGAAACTTGCCTGAGATGATCCTGACATGGATCGACAAAGTATTGTTACATCTCTGGTTGATCCCAAATTGAAGAAGGCTACTATGACACTATATCTAATTAAATTCCTACATGTTAAGGCCCTTGGGCCTCTTGTTTGAAATAAAATTTGTTGAAGGAAATGGAAAATGATCCAGACATGGTCCTGACAAAGTGACACCATATGAAATTAATTTCACTATTGCCAAGGTAGTCAGATGACCGTTAAGGCCCTTTGGGCCTCATGTTTCTGTTCAATATATGTTTTTAATTGTGTAATACTGTATGTAGCCTACTGTGCATTATAAAAACCACACCTGAGAAAAAATCTAATTGTGAAATAATGGCACAAGTTATTTTTACTGGGAAATAATTTCCTTTGTGTATTTATAGCAACCATTTAATTGTGCATTGAATGTGCATGGTTACTATGGTCACCTGTGTAGACTGAAAACATTCAATAATACACTGTATAAATCGATGATCGAACATCTGCTGATAGAATCTTTCTTTCCATATTGCAGAGTAATCTGCTCTGTGTATATACATGTAGCCTTGTAGGTAGTGATTGTTACAGCATTAAAGCTTGCATGTGAAAAACATGTTGTTGTTTTTTCTGAAAAATTCACATGTTTCGTAACTTTAACTCTTATTATGGTATAAACGGTAACTAAAATGTCTGCTTACAACATACTTCCTGTTGTCACATGTCTGACTTCCTGTGGCAGAGTAAACAGT
The DNA here is from genome assembly GCF_041381155.1 of Argopecten irradians. NCBI lineage: Eukaryota > Metazoa > Mollusca > Bivalvia > Pectinida > Pectinidae > Argopecten > Argopecten irradians. The sequence continues at coordinate 44,214,363 of NC_091137.1, read as the reverse complement.
GTATTGTATATGACTATCTCTACACTCTGCTGCAACATACATGCATTTAAAGATGCTCCACCGCTGACAAATGGTTTTTTTTCACTATCAAAAACAGCTGCAGACGATTAAGTATTTTTCTTCAGTCACAAAAGTTACTTACTTTACACCATTAGCATCGTTGAAAAGTTTGAGCATCTAATTTTACTTCAAGTTGAATATATCAAAAATAATAAAATGCATCCCGAAAAAATTCCGTGGCACTATATCCTATATGGAATGATGCACTGATTGCGCATGCACAAAAGGCAAAATAAATTGTTTTATATTATTTTTGTGTTAATTAGACATATATATACAAAATGTATATATATATATACGATTAAACACAAATTATTGTTCAAATGATGAATATCATTTATGATCTGTCGGTGATTGAGCATCTTTAGGGTCATCACATTTCCAAAAAGACAAAAATTTCAAAACGTCTAATTCGAAGGTCGAAGATGAAGTTACAAACCAAACAAGTATATGATTTCCTTCATAATCTATGTTAACAGTAAAAATTTATTTCACTAGTTGTTTTGATGTCTGGCACACTGTGATACTCAGCTACTGACAACTTTCTGACATATCACTGTAGTCCTTCACCTCAGTGTTTTGAGTTTGAATCCCATGTGAAACAATTGCTAAAGTATTCAGATTGGTCATTTAACTCCAGGTACTGCGGTTTTTCTCTAACTCTTCTGCACCTGGCATGTCCCGAAATGACTTGGCTAAGTAAACTTTAAAACAAAAAGAAAAAAGCAAGCAATGGTTGTAGTTTATCCTTTGAAACAAGTAGTGTAACAAATATCATATCCTATACACTTTTACAATAATTTTGTTTCTTTATCATGTTGTAGGGTTTATCAAAAATGAATCGAAAAGATATTCATTTCGCCCAGGGAGAAAGAGGCCAAAAAAGTGGTAATTAACAAAACGATATAAAGTAATATCTTTAATATATTTCAAGTTTAGAAACAATTACCGGTACATATTAACAGGGTGAAAGATTTTCAAGTTGTTTATTAATTACTAGTAACTACAACAGATATGAAAATATAACAATGGTTGGCAATTTTCCTGATGATTACAACTATACTAGAGTTATCCCCCTTCATGAGCCTATACACAAATATTTTTTCGTTGACAGGTTTTCCACCTTACTGTGATATGGTTATTGAAATAAATCTGGAAAAGGCCTTAAAAGGTAGGTCAGGACTCGACATTAGACCTAACAATTATCATTGGGTTTTTGTGTGTGGTCACTTTTACTCATTTACCCCAAATACACATTTAGACTCTCCTAAATCAAACACAAGACTAGTCCATCATGAAATTTTAGGGGTGATAGAATTTATATTAAGTCCTGAAGGGGAAACCGGTTTCTTTTTATTTAGTATTAGAATTTAATCTCTATATGATGACAAAAATATTTATATTCAGGAGAATTTGAGCTACTCAGAAATAAATCAGGTCCAAAACCATTATAGTTTGTAAGCATATAGTGGTATAATCAATTAACACTATCTGAATTTCAGCTTTATATATAAACAAAGGTGATTCATTTAACAGACGGAATCAAATTTTACAAGTCAGAAAATGATGTCATACTTAGTCCTGGGAACAGTTTTGGATGCATCCCAAAAGAGTATTTCCAGAGAGCATATGAACTTCGTGGAGATCGTAAGTGTTAAAAAAATATTTGATATCGTAGCTAGAGCATTGTTGCTCACCTGGGCAGCTTGATTTCTTGATGCCTTTATCTCATCAATATCTATATTCCCTAATGATGATATTGAAATTACATGAGATTGTTCTCTTCTTTGAGATGAATAAAAGTGGGCCCTGAAAGATAAACTTATGGATTAATTAGTGTTGGTCCAAATGTCTGACTCACGAATGTCCGTCATGCACCAACATTTCCATTCACACATTCACCATAAAGACACAATTAGACTCTTCTAAATCAAAGTCTAGAACAGTCCATTATGAAATTTCAGAGGTGAATGAGTTAAATCACTGTTATGCATAGTCAGATTGGGAAGTAGAAATGAAGTTTTTCTAACATTGGATAGAAATATTCTGAGAAAAAGATTTAAAAAATGATGATGAAATGTAACAATGTTCACTGGAACAATACATATTTTTGGGGTTTTCAGTCGCCTTTTCATCCTTTCATTCTCTGTCACTCATTATCACTATTTCTCAAAAACTACAGAAGGAATCTTTCTGGAATTTCCCCTTGGTCCCTGTGATTTTGCCCATCACAATTTAGAACCAATCCAAAAACAATATTGTGTCAAGTCTAGCAAACATCATTGATTATGACGACTAAGGTTTGCTTTAACTAGTTCTCAATCAGTTCTGAATATCACATGTAACATTCCCATTGATCCTAATTGTGTCTAACGTGACTCTACCCAATTTGGAACGCTACCCAAAATGAAACACTTTTAAAATATGTGATACAGAATTTTCAGTTTACAATCTAAACTAACAATAACAGTCCTGAACAAAAATTAAGGTGCTGACTAATAACTGTGACAATTTTAATATGTCATTTTCTTTCCAGTTGCTTATTATCTGTATTTAAAAATGAAAATAATGAAATTTTGAAAAACTCCGGGAAACGACGTCGTGCGACAACCCTAAAAACACCATATATTTTGAAATAAGAAAAATAAATGCTGAATGGAATATTTTTGAAAGACATGTGACTTGAATAAACTAAAAAAAAATTGAACTTTCTTTTAATGAATTCAAACATTTTTTACCATGCCTGGGCATTTATTAATCAAACTTTATTTAGGAGGTGTTCCATTTTGGGTACTCAAACCTGCTGAAACACAGGGCTGGACCAGGCATGCTTTCAAGCTCTGTATTTATAAATATATGCACTGCTGACAAGTAAACAAATCATGAAATTAATAATAAAAGCATCTATATATATTTGTGGAATGTTAAGCAAAAAATCTGGATTCAACCACAAGTAAGAAATTTTTTACAATTATCCTTAAAAAGTGTTCCAATTTGGGTAGCGTCACGTTATTGTATTTTGCGACCAATCTGAAACAATAAGACAGATAAGTACGATGTAGCTATTTTAGATTTTATACTATTACAGCTATATTTTTCATCCTATTTCCTCAAAGAGTGTTGAAAAGATTTTTCTCAAATTCTAAATAAGTGTCATTCCCACTTTTTTTTTCATTTTACATCGATTGTGATACAAGTTATACAACCTACATTTATACAAATCACTTTCGATAGCCCGGATGAAAGCGTGTGAGGGTTCATTGCATATTGCGATGAATCTAAAACCCGGGACAATTCACACCCATTTCAGATTTTGATATAAGATTTTTTATTATCATTTTTTTAGAAAATACAGAAGAGATGGTTCTAGTTTTCTTGTGTAGGTTCACCGTGGTCCCATGCTATGTTTGTTACATTTGAAATCAATCGAATGAAAACATTGCTATCTGAAAGTCTTTGTGGATTTTGACAATTTATTCTTTTTTCTTTAGTATCCCTATTTCATAGAAAGTAGGTTTCCTTTGTTCCTAATTGTGCTCATTGCTATACATCTGAGTCTGAAAACGACAAGGCCGACAGTATGTCATTGTGAATTTTAATAATTTTTGGACTTTAACACTATTTCTCAAAAACCAACTAAGATGAAGTCCTAAAATATCATATGTGGAGGTCCTCTTTTCCTTAGTTATAGGCCCATTGCATTTTTGGAACAAATCTTAAAACAACATCGTGGCCAACACACTGTCATCTTGGGTTTTGATAATTGGAATTTGTTATAGAACTACTTTAGACAGTATTTAAGGTGTATTCCTGTTTCATATGTAGGCATCACTTTGTCCTTAGTTTGGAACAATCTGTAAACAACTTTACCAAAAGGTGGTTATCTTTGAATTTGACATACATGTATAAAGTTTGTTTTCATTATTTCTCAGAAAGCACTGAAGAAATTTCACGTGAAGGCACATGTGGTCCCTTGTGATGATCTTAAAACAACATGGCTGACAGAAGGCAATTGTAGATTTCGACAAATTAAATTCTGTCCCTATTTACAGAAAGGGATATCCCTGAAATATCATTTATGACATATGTAGGTTTCCGTTTGTTCCTAGTTTCACCCTTTGCATTCTAGGACTTATCACAACAAAGCAGTTCAAATAAAAAAAATTTAATAGTTAAAGTTCGTTTTAGCTGTTTACCTGAACGTAATTGGAAAAGCTTTCAAAATCATTTGGATGTTTCTCTTTGTTTTTGGTTGTTTATATTGTCCATTGGAACTGACTCAAAGCTATGTTTGACCGGCGGCCATATTTGATTTAAAAATTTAATTTGTTATTCCAATTTATCAAAAAGCACCGAAGGGATCTTTGTGCCTCTTGCAGTTTGGGAATTGTATTCTTATAAATAACATGGCTGGCTGTATGTTTTCTTGGATCTTGAATCTTGACAATGTTTATCCATCCTATTTATAAGAAAGAACTGAGGAAATATCTGCTGGTTACCCAAGATATCTTTTTGTGCAGATTTATTTTTGAGACTGATGGAAAAACGAATGGCTACCGAATTCAAAACAGCCATCTTGAATTGTGGATATATTTCATTTAGATTTCCTTATTCTTTCATTTGTTTCAATGGAAGAAACGAAAAACCGCACAGGAACATTTAAATCATCGTACTGATGGGTGCTAAAATCCCTTAGAGGTATCATTATTTGTTATGCATCATATGTCTGATTTTGATAATGCCTATTGTTCTATTTCAGGAAAATCCCTTTCATTGGACTAGGAAAGAATTGTGCTTGGCTTCGATATGGAAGACAATGAAAGGAGGATTTTTTTATGACAAAGGCATGGATAATCCAATATAATTTTAATGCTTTCTTCTTTCTATATATTTGCTGCGTGTCCCCAGCTAAATTTGATAATTAGAAACATATATAAATATTATATAAACCAACTGTTTTTCGCGTATATTTTGTAAGCGATGAGATACCATGAAAATTATTATCCACGAAATTGTTCTAATCATATAGTAAGTAGAACTATACGTGCCTCTAAGTCGCGAAAATAAAATCGTTTTTAAAAGTCGAAATACATGAAAGTGCGCCGAAATGAGTTGGTTTACATCATAGGGCACAAAGTTATAACCAATAGTATTTATGTATATAGATACTATAATGCAAGTCAAGAAAAGAGTCCATGTAGAGTTGAATATATATAAAAAAAACTCTAGACCTTCCTCTCGTACTTTCTTCGCCATATACGTTATGGCTCTTCAGGAATATAATATATATAAAAATACTGTTGGTTAGAAATTCGTGCCATATCCCTGTGCTTTACCTTATCATATATGTTTCTGGTGTTTCTAACTTGATTATATATAATTGTTTAATTGTCATTGTATTACTTTTATTTAATTTCTTATTCATTTATCGTTGTAGCTAATTAACTGCAAATGCATGTAGTGAAAATTGACATGCATGTAAACACATTTAAAGTGTCTGTTGAAATTCCATTACTACTCATTTCTTAGTTTAAGCCTGATTTTCCTGGTGTGTCAATTTCATTTTCCCAGAAATCTTGGGATTTATCATTTATTGTTATGTAGGTGTATATTTAGTAAAAACCGAAGTTTTTAAAATCAAAGTATTGATTGTTTTATTTTCAATAGATGGCGATGAAAATATTACTAGAGAGATTGATTTTTTTCCTGCTGTGTAGATCACATGTTTGCGTAGCACGTGATACTTCGATTCTACCTTTTCATATAGTAGTGAGCGCTGACTCTAAACCAGACATCTGTCATACTGTCTAAGTCTGGTGTCAGGGCAAGAGTATCTCGGGCTAATGTTTTCGAGGCTAGAATAAAAGCTATTGGTCTCCTGGTGTTTCACAATACCATGGAATGTTAGCTAAATTAGTTAAGAGTAACAAAAATGACCTAATTGAAGAAGTGAATAGAAGAACATTGGGTAGTTTTGGTGTCATTTAATGTGTCGGACAAAATCCACATTGTTTAAACAAATTCTATTGCAATTCATTTAATGATATCGTTCATCTGTTGATTGTTTTGTAAAATTGCTCGTATCCGATTTGCTATGGATTTACGTACCCCATCTCAGGATTGTATCAAATAAGTTTTAATAATAAATTATTAATAATAAAACTTGTTCTGTTATTATTTATCGAACAATATTTGTTCGTTATTTTTTAGCCAGATGGTGGGCTATTCAAATTGCTTTTCGTCCGTCGTCCGTCCGTCGTCCGTTCGTCCGTCCTTCATCCGTCCTTCCGTCAGTTAACATTTCTTGTTACTGCTATTTCTCGGAAAGGGTTGAAGGGATTTTTCTCAAATTTCATATGTAGGTTCCCCTAGGGCCCTAGTTGTGCATATTGCATTTTAGGACCGATCGGTTAACAAGATGGCCGCCAGGCCGCCATCTTGGATTTTGAGACTTAAAGTTTGTTACCGCTATCTTTCTTATCCCTCTTTCTATTGCCAGACGTAGATCATTCTTTGGTGGGCGCCAAGATCCCTCTGGGATCTCTTGTTTTATAAAGTTTTTATATTACCGTATAACCGATTCTTTTACGAGGATAATATTTGCAAGATTTCGTGGAACATTCAGACAATGATTGCGAGAATTTAGTCCGAAATAAAGTCAGAAGGCAAAAATTTAAAACCACTTAATTTCAACTTCCTCTTATTGTTTAGGTCAAATTGTGAAAATTTTGATCCGCTAAAATAACCGACTATAACATACACTAATTTATCTGAAAGTTCCAATGGCTAGATTGTTCTTATTCATCTCTCTAAATGAAATCGAGCTGTCAATTTCAATTTTAACAAAATTTCTTAATATGATTGAAGAGCGGTCAAGCACCAGGAGAGACCTATACGTTCTCGGTAAGTCGGAGAAAAGAATGACTTGACAATAGTAAACATATGACATTTTGTTCTTCTTGAGGAAATTCAAAATTATCCTTTCTTGAATTAGCAAGAATTGGAAGAGTTTAGGACGCTTAATCTGAATGAATTACTTTGTCTTTTTATAAGTACACGTGATTTTCAGCTTTCTCGAACCGAAAAGATGATGATTATTAAGAATGGTTTATTATTTTCGATAGAATTTATACTTTTGTTGGTTTTTGTCTTTTCGAAGTGAAATTGCACACTATCGAACCAAACAGACGATATCTTACCTCTACCAATTTCGTGTAGCACGGCTTCATTTTTAGACGTTTCTCCAGTTCTTAGGTAATACTTATAAAAACGACATTATATGTGACACTGCCGTGGTGCTGTTATCGACGGAATACCTCATAGAGGCAACAGAACATAACTGGTGATTTAGTCCTTTAATGCGCATCAAAAGAGCCGTATAACAGTACACTGTGGTTGACTGTGTGGCTTTGAAGTTGGGCGTCGCTCTCTCTGTAGTCTTCAAAGGAAATTTTTGCACGCCTGTGATTGGTTCAGACTTTTTCCTCTGAGCTCCTGTAACTCTAAGATAGTCCAGGGGTGTAGAGATCGTAAGTGATCTGAACCTCTAGAGTATCGAGGATGATTGCAGTCCAATCGCTCATTTAAAAGACTTTTCTTTTATCAATTCAAATGCTCTATGGCTCCTTTTGTCTTTGTTCCAAATATCGATCTAGTTATACTTCGCCGGGTTACCTTCGCTAAAAATTTCCCTATACGTGCCTCTAAGTTGCGAAAATAAAATCGTTTTTAAAAGTCGAAATACATGAAAGTGCGCCGAAATGAGTTGGTTTACATCATAGGGCACAAATTTATAACCAATAGTATTTATGTATATAGATACTATAATGCAAGTCAAGAAAAGAGTCCATGTAGAGTTGAATATATATATATAAATAAAACTCTAGACCTTCCTCTCGTACTTTCTTCGCCATATCGTTATGGCTTTTCAGGAATATAATATATATAAAAATACTGTTGGTTAGAAATTCGTGCCATATCCCTGTGCTTTACCTTATCATATATGTTTCTGGTGTTTCTAACTTGATTATATATAATTGTTTAATTGTCATTGTATTACTTTTATTTAATTTCTTACTCATTTATCGTTGTAGCTAATTAACTGCAAATGCATGTAGTGAAAATTGACATGCATGTAAACACATTTAAAGTGTCAGTTGAAATTCCATTACTACTCATTTCTTAGTTTAAGCCTGATTTTCCTGGTGTGTCAATTTCATTTTCCCAGAAATCTTGATTACAATTAGCGCCAGGTCGGCATTTTATTTAAAAAAAAAGATTTTATTTTCTAGAAAATGAAAATCGAAAAGTTTGAAAATGTCGACTATGGTAATATCACAGGAGCTTCATCTTCTGTCAATAATATATAGTATAAATATACATAAAATCGAACGTCAAGCTCCTGTGGTAATACAATTCATTAAATAATCTAATTTGTTGTAAAATATCTAGGAATAACTTAAACTCTCACTAAATGGAAAAGTCCACGTCTAGTCAAGATAGTGTAGGAAATTGCATACATTCAAAAAGTTTGTAAAATATAGATATACAATCAAAGTTAGTAAAATATAGATATACAATTATAAATATTTACAAAACCTGTTACTATCACTTTCTAAAATTAAGTTATTTTTGGGTATGATTTAATTTCGTGGGCTATAAGAAATTGCGAAAAGGTTTCAAATAGTTTAAAGTAGAATTAAAGCAAAGAAGTCTCGATTGCGAAATCACGACGGCGTGAAAAATTCGAAATTAAGTCTCCTTGAAAGTGAATTGGTGCAGAGTAAAATATATCATTTAGTGTTATGTAGGTGTATATTTAGTAAAAACCGAAGTTTTTAAAATCAAAGTATTGATTGTTTTATTTTCAATAGATGGCGATGAAAATATTGCTAGAGAGATTGATTCTTTTTCCTGCTGTGTAGATCACATGTTTGCGTAGCCCGTGATACTCCGATTCTACCTTTTCATGTAGTAGTGGGCTCTGACTCAAAACCAGACATCAGTCATAATGTTTATGTCTGGTGTCAGGGCCATGCAGATTACACGTATCTCGGGCTAATGTTTTCGAGGCTAGAATAAAAGCTATTGGTCTCCTGGTGTTTCACAATACCATGGAATGTTAGCTAAATTAGTTAAGAGTAACAAAAATGACCTAATTGAAGAAGTGAATAGAAGAACATTGGTTAGTTTTGGTGTCATTTAATGTGTCGGACAAAATCCACATTGTTTAAACAAATTCTATTGCAATTCATTTAATGATATCGTTCATCTGTTGATTGTTTTTTAAAATTGCTCGTATCCGATTTGCTATGGATTTACGTACCCCATCTCAGGATTGTATCAAATAAGTTTTAGTAATAAATTATTTATAATAAAACTTGTTCAGTTATTATTTATCGAACAACATTTGTTTGTTATTTTTATAAAGTTTTTATATTACCGTATGACCGATTCTTTTACGAGGATAATATTTTCGAGATTTCGTGGAACATTCAGACTATGATTGCGAGAATTTAGTCCGAAATAAAATCAGAAGGCAAACATTTAAAACCTATTAATTTCAACTTCCTCTTTTTGTTTAAGTCAAATCGCGAAAATTTTGATCCGCTAAAAGTTAATTTTCTTGTTTTAGATTACAAATCGCGAAAATTTTGACCCACGAAAATAACCGACTATATGGTATGGACAGTGAGTGGTTTGATAACATACACTGATTTATCTGAAAGTTCCAATGGCTAGATTGTTCTTATTCATCTCTCTAAATGAAATCGAGCTGAAAACCACGCTCACCTTCTACTAGCAAAAATCCTCAGCAGTTTATCAATGACGTTGTAATTTCTTTTAACTGTAGAATTTCATTTTGAAATAACCTTACACTCTTGAATTTCATTTTGAAATAACCTTACACTCTTGTTCAGGTAATTTCGGCATGTCAATTTCAATTTTAACAAAATTTATCAATATGATTGAAGAGCGGTCAAGCAACAGGCAAGACCTATACGTTCTCGGTAAGTCGGAGAAAAGAATGACTTGACAATAGTAAACATATGACATTTTGTTCTTCTTGAGGAAATTCAAAATTATCCTTTCTTGAATTAGCAAGAATTGGAAGAGTTTAGGACACTTTATCTGAATGAATTACTTTGTCTTTTTAGGTCATCTGACCCGAAGTGTCAGGATGACCTATAGTCGTCATGTTTCGTCCGTCGTCGTGCGCCGTTCGCCGTGCGTTAACTTTTCACATTTTGAACTTCTTCTCAAGTTCTACTGGTGCGATTTGGCTGAAACTTCCATGAAATGATTCTGACATGGTCCCGACAAAGTGTTGTTATTTTTCGGGTCGATCCGAAATCCAAGATGGCCACCACAGCCGCCATCTTGAAAACACATTTTGAACTTCTTCTCAAGTTCTACTGGTGCGATTTGGCTGAAACTTGCATGAAATGATCCTGACATGGTCTCGACAAAGTGTTGTTATTTTTCGGGTCGACCCGAAATCCAAGATGGGCGCCACAGCCGCCATCTTGAAAACAGATTTTGAACTTCTTCTCCAGTTCAACCGGTGCGATTTGGCTGAAACTTGTCTGAAATGATCCTGACATGGTCCTGACAAAGTGTTGTTATTTTTCGGGTCGATCCGAACTCCAAGATGGCCACCACAGCCGCCATCTTGAAAACACATTTTGAACTTCTTCTCAAGTTTTACCAGTGCGATTTGGCTGAAACTTGCATGAAATGATCCTGACACGGTCCCGACAAAGTGTTGTTATTTTTCGGGTCGAACCGAAATCCAAGATGGCCACCACAGCCGCCATCTTGAAAACAGATTTTGAACTTCTTCTCAAGTTCAACCGGTAGGAATTGGCAGATTCTTGCATGAAATGATCTTGACATGGTCCCGACAAAGTATTTTTACATCTCTGGTTGATACCAAATCGAAGATGGCTACCATGACAATATATCAATTATATATTAATTTCCTATATGTTAAGGCCATTGGGCCTCTTGTTTGAAATAAAATTTGTTGAAAGAAATTGAAAATGATCCTGACATGGTCCTGATAAAATGACACCATATATAATTAATTTTACTATTGCCAAGGTAGTCAGATGACCGTTAAGGCGCTTTGGGCTCTTGTTATAAGTGTGATGTTTAGCTTTCTCGAACCGAAAAGATGATGATTATAAGAATGGTTTATTATTTTCGATAGAATTTATACTTTTGTTGGTTTTTGTCTTTTCGTAGTGAAATTGCACACTATCGAACCAAACATACGATATCTTACCTCTACCAATTTTGTGTAACACGACTACATTTTTAGACGTTTCTCTACTTCTTGGGTAATACTTACAAAAATGACCATATATGTGACACTGCCGTGGTGCTGTTATCGAGGGAATACCTCATAGAGGCAACAGAACATAACTGGTGATTGAGTCCTTTAATGCGCATCAAAAGAGTACACTGTGTTTGGCTGTGTGGCTTTGAAGTTTGGCGTCGCTCTCTGTAGTCTTCAAAGGACATTTTTGCAGGCCTGTGATTGGTTCAGACTTTTTCCTCTGAGCTGCCTTCATTTTTACTAAGAAATAGAGGTGTAGAGGTCGTAAGTGATCGGAACCCCTAGAGTATCGAGGATGGTTGCAGTCCAATCGCTCATTTAAAAGACTTTTCTTTTATCAATTCAAATGCTCTATGGCTCCTTTTGTCTTTGTTCCAAATATCGATCTAGTTATACTTCGCCGGGTTACCTTCGTTAAAAATTTCCCTGTGAACACACTTTATTATATTTCTGGGTTCTGAGGTTCTTCCATTGTTACAACGACTATATTCCTTTTGCTGACTTTGATTTATATTTCAACTAAACAACTGATGCATATGTATCCCTTAAATTTCCACCGCACAGGGAAACAAGACACAACAGTACGGCTTAAAATGAAGTAAATGTTTTCTATATATTATACACATACACCATCAGTAATGCTATCGCTTTGGTAAACAAATTATCATAACTAAAGTGGCATGAAAATTAGTTGTACCCGAATATATAATTCAATTCAGCACCTGATCTTTCATTATATATGGGAAATTGCAACAGGCTTTAGTTTCATCAACTTTCCTTAACTTAAAAAAAGTCACAGAAAAACATTACATAAGTGATTGAATAAACTTTCTTTCATATTATGAATATACAATGATAAAATGAAAACCTCTGCTAAAATCACATTATATATTATATAAATGATATGTGACAACAAAAGAAAGCAGTTACTAGTTGATCACCATTTTGGATGAAATAGGACAAAACGGGATGCACGATTTAATTGTAGTATGAATATACAATGATAAAATGAAAACAGTTAACCATCGGTTTTGGATAAAATAGGATATAACAGGATGTAGAATTCAATCATGTAAATAACAAGTGATAACATGTAAGACAATATTTCCTGTGCCGTTCTTCAACCTGAGTCCACGTAATAAAAGAATCACCTGGGTATAGAAGCGAAGGCCTTTGGTTACAAGTCAACGGTAGTCAGGTCGCTCGATGGTTGTCTGGGCTATAGGCCTAGTTGTCTCAGCCCAGCGACAACCCGCGACGGGGCACGGATAGCAGCACTGTGAAGGACCCACTGGTCGCATTCTCCTCTCTAGCTGTGATCATGTCGGACGATAAACGAGTGATTTTGGCGTACAGCGGAGGACTAGATACCTCCTGTATCCTTGTATGGTTGCTGGAACAGGGATATAAAGTGGTGGCCTTCCTGGTAAGTAAAATTTATAAAGGAAATATGTTTAATTACAACCCGCGTCTCCTATTGATCCTGATAATTTGTCATTCTGACGGATAGAGATGCTGGTCCGCACGCCAGAATTAGACATTTTCAGTTGATTCTGGAAGTTTGGGCCTAAGGCCAGAGTTAGGCATTTGGATTCTGAAAGCCTTGTGTGGGTCTACACAGGACATTTCTTTTTCAAAATGTCTAATTATTATGGTCTAATAATCAAATTAGCTCGGACTAGATCAAGCCTTAAGGATGTTTCTTGTTAAATACATACTGTTTATACATAGAATATCTCGGTATATCTCCCGCTATGTACGTTTCCTTTACAATTGATTTGGAATATATACACGGTGTTGTCAATACTCATTCATTTCCAATGTTTCCGGCTGCATTTGTGGTATTTCACTCGTCATACAATAGAAAATAAGGCTATCGTATGCATATTTGACCATCGTTATTAATTTTGACTAAATTATGTTCAATTATCACTGTCAATGACAATTGCATTAACAAAATAAACTGGGCAGGATTTACCCTCTGAACCTTGCCCATTTGATGAAGTTTTCAGTGACATATATTGCTGATCGCCAGCAGGGCAAGTAAGCTGTTGAGCAGTATCAGGTAAAATACTGCTTCATTGTCAAGGGTAAGCGATATGCATTGTCATGTTATAGGACAAGAAAGGTCAAATATTTCACAAATAATGTGTGAATGATAGCATGTATATCATACGATGAACATACATCAGCTATGTGACTGTATGATTTACGATGCCATACTCCTGTTGTGTCTTGTCCGAGAAGTTGGTTGGTTAACTAGTTTGATGATTAATTTGGCATCCTGTTAAAAACCAGAGTCATTTATTGACGTCATCCAATGTATGTGCATGCATATCTGTATGTTTTTGGAAGACTTCTGTATGTTTTTGGAAGACTTCGGTAAATCCATGTTGTGTCTCTTTACAATTCTTGCCAATTAGTGCAATCTCACTGCGCAGCATGCTGCGAAATAGACACAAAAATACACCCATCGATCACAGTATACAGACAATGGGCAAACCAGTCGTCCCACTTCTTTTAAACGCGCCAGAATTGGCTGACATTGGCTTACCATTGACATCGGAAAAGGAGTACGATGCTCCACCGCTGACAAATGGTATTTTTTACACCATCAAAAACAGGAGCAGACGATTTTGTATTTTTCTTCAGTTAAAAAAGTTACTTACTTTACACCATTACCACCATTGAAAAGTTTGAGCTTCTAATTTTACTTCAAGTTAGAAATATGAAAAATAAATAATTGCATCCCGAAAAAATTCCGTGGCACTATATCTTATATAGAATGGAGTAATGATTGCGCATGCACCAAAGGCAAAACAAATTATTTTATGTTAGTTTTTGTGTTAATTAGGCATATATATACACGATAAAACATCAATTATTGTTCAAATGATGAATATCATTTATGCTCTGTCGGCGGTGGAGCATCTTTAAGGTGAGCGCCAAGCAGGAGCAGAAACTATCACTGCTACAGAATAAGGCGTGTCTCAGCCAGGGGACAGAACCAAAACTTTTCCTTACAAGGGGGAACGCTCAACAAAAGACCAAATATGAGAGGTATAAAGGATGGTGGACGTTAGAAAGACAGTTAGGAAGAAGCGAAAAAAAGATGTATAGTATAGCCTAATTCAAAGCATTAAACAAGTCACTCCTATCGAAAATCGATATTATACTTTGTTTGAAAAAGTAGGGGGTTGTTGCCGAAAGCAAAATATCAGAAAAGATGCTGATATACGGTGCACATAGTGTACACATCCAGAGACAAAGTCATGGGACATTGACCTGAATTATACATAGGACAGGAGTTGTGTGTCGTACATCTATATGGTATACTATAATACATGCTCACACGACTGGACGTCTATGTTACCGTGAGAACAAGCAATGTATACGATATATAGGTAGGATACTGATAACACTAGTAGAAGTCGGATACCTGTTATGGCACGATACATGTAGATTGTTGTGACTACTAATACTATGTACCTGTGTAGGCTTAACCTGACTCTATTACACGTCACTTTATGAGGCAGAACACACACTGTAATGTCATACCGCATAGTCGGTTACCTATCGGGCCAATTTTTACTAGGAAAATTGAATTTTATGGAATACAAACTTGATGATTTGGCTTCAAGGTTATAGGTAATTCAACCAATTATTGATATTTTATCGATCAAAATTTCGCCATCACGTCGATGACCCTCGAAATCACGAAAATATCATCACCGCGGCAATAACTGGTTATGCGGTAAATCTATCATCGTCATCTCAACTTTTCTGTGTTTTACTGTCAAAGATTTTTATTGTCATTGGGACATATATATAAACATTTTTTATAGTAGATTGCTGTAGTTTTTCAAAACATTCGCTATGTTGTTGATGCAACAGCTTGTTCAATCCCAAGTTAAATTACGGAAGATCATAGGAACATTTAGTGTCACCAAAAGATTAATTTTATATCACTCCTTGAGAATTTCACAGAATTTAGGATTGCTGATATTGTCACCTGTCCTCTCATTTCAGAGGATAAAAAAAACCCTTTAAAATCCAACACAATACTGCGTTGATATCATAAGGTGGTTTAAATTCCAATGCAGCTTATAGCTGTTAGAAACAGACCGCAGATTAATGTCTTTGTGTAAATGTAGAAACTTTACATAACGTATCTTTGGGCAAACATTTCCACAATTGCAAAGAGACACATCAAGCTTATACCGTAGCCTCCCTAAAACATACAGACTATATCGCGCGCATCACATTGAATACACAAGATGTTGTCCTTTAATGACGATAAACCTAACAAACCTAATTTTCTGTTTATTTGAAGGCCAATGTTGGACAAGATGAAGACTTTGAAGCTGCCAAGGTGAAGGCCTCGAAGTTAGGGGCAGAGAAGGTCAGAAGCATTACGTATATCTGAGGTCAAACAAAGGAACAGCTTGACTACTTGTGATAATTTAAGCAGTTGATTTGGTGTCAAATTTGTCTGGCCCTGGTTTTAATTATATTCAATACAAGCCAGTACTTTAAGCAGAGTCGTCTCGCTTATGGAAACAGCATTGTCAAAACTATTGACTGGTAACCGGCGGCAGTTATATGTTTAGACGTTCTTGCTGTCAAATCGTACCAATAAAACGTTATAGATTTTTTGCTAAACTCACTAATGAATATATAAAAGAAAAAAATGGATGACATTGCATTTTATTATTTAAGCTTAAATTTTCATTGCAAAAACTGGCGCATCCCAAAGTCTTTGAACAGTCATTTAGTGAAATATGTTACTTTTGGTAGTCTGAAATAATTGACACTACTAATTTTGACCTTTTGTTTTTTTACCTTTTTCCTGAAATGCTGAATAACGTGTGTATATTCCTTGAACATCAGGTATTACTGATATAGTTGAGATGTGAAGCTGTGACATAATGTTCAATATTTATAAAGGATCATAGTTTGTTGTGGGTGTTTTACAGTCAAGTAAACTTGGCTTGTAAATATCGTCGACATTTTATGACATTCATGTCAATACTGACCACCTGTTGTTCCGTACCTGTTATTCATGGTGATACCTTTGTCTACGAACTGTTGACATTGTTCTCTGTTGTTAGCTGTAGGACATTGATTGGTAATATAAATAGACAAGGTAAACTAATATAAAACTAATAAGAGAATGAATGTATTTTGATGGAAGCTGAATTTACTGTGTTGAGATGTCGATTAAACCAAGTATGATATACAATGACCCCTCTATAACCCGGACAGCTTCGATCCCAGTCTAAAACATCCCGATTACGGAATTTTCCGGACTAACGAATTTTGTGGTCTTAGTCAATATGTAACATTTCCGTCCGGACTGAGGGTTTTCCGGACTATCGACGTCCGGATTATCGGGGGTCCGCTGTAGTTTGTTTGGCTAGTTACTAGTACTAGATGCATTAATGCTGGTGATACAGTGTATAGTGATAAAACTCATATTTCTTGTATGCTATATACTGTAGGTGAGTGCTGACAGAAGCATTCATTCGAGAACCAGCGCATGTTCTTGGAAAAGGAATTTATAATTTGAAATAACGTTATTTAGAATTTGGTCAGAATGGACGCTTGAGGGTAAAGGTTCTCAAAAATATTAGAGTAACGGACACCGTTTGCGTTTCCACACTTTCAAAAAGTGTTAGATGTCGACGACATGTGTAACAAAACCTCAGTTAACATTTCATTGCTGCACTTAAAACAAGCTTACAAGGTGATGTCTGTAACTACCAAAAACGAAATAGCGTAACGGTAGCATCAAAATGGATGACACGCAATTTAGTTGTGTAATACAAATATTCGACATACGACTCTCTTTGGAAATTAATAAAAAAAAAAAATTCTACAATACCGGTTCAAGATACATGTTCAATACCGGTCTATTTTCGATTCAGGCTGATTATCTCGATTTTAATGTATTTTGTTTAATTTTGATTTTGTTTTCATACGGCGATCATGTAAATATTAATTGTGTAGATTATTTTGGAACCTAGATAATCTATGATTAGATCTCTACAGATACGAGTCTCAACTACTGTTTGCATTTCCACTACAACTACCAGTTGTCAATGACAGACTAATTAATTGATTTATTGCGGAAGTGAGCAACACTTTCTCGTGAAGTTCGGTGTAAATAGTGAGGACGACAAGAGTTTAAGACAGAATCAATATGTAAGCAGTTACGAGCTAGAGGCTGCACATCAGCTTAGCGTATTCGTGCTCTAGGTCATTAAACTAGAGTTATTATGGTGGTAAGCTCTTGGTGGTAGGGATATATATGTATATAACCATTTTATTTCATTTATATTTTGGTATGTAACCTCTACACCAATTTGTCGAAAATGATAAATAGCGACTTCAGTTCCTGTATTTACAATTGTTTGCAAAAATTAACGGAATTGATTAATTCATCTAGGACTGAAGACCTGAAATATTAATGAAGGCAACCAAAATATACATTGGGATAGCTAAACCATTATCGATATTTTAGTGGAAGGATGAACGTAAAACGTTTCTTTTTCTTCAATGGATGTCATTTATCAACGCCACCATTTAAAGTGTACATTATACATTGTACATATACTTTCAGCTTATACCGGAAGTCAACATTTGAACTACAAGGATATGTTTATATTATTCTGCTGAAATACCCATACTTTTTCAAACAAAATAATGTCATTATTAAATTTACTTTTTATCCATATTTGTCGTAATATTCATTGATTACTAAGGACGTTTATGTTTCCGTTTTATTGTATTTTTACTGTAAACCGCTTAGTTTTCGCGATACAAATTTTCACGTAATATTACAAGAGGGCTCGGACACGACTTCAATTGTTTTGCGAAAACGTAAGCATGAATACATGATTATCAGTTGATCGCGAATTAATAGATTCACGAAAAAGTCGCAAATAACGAAGACACCAAATATTGTGAACGCGAAAATTCAGGGGTTTGCAGTAAAAGCTTCAAGTCGACGAAATAATATTTAAACGACAGAAAATTTCGGACTTCTGCGTGTTTATTGCGCCGTTCTTTCCGATATTCGCTTAAATCAACCATACATTTAAAGACTTTTACACTAGTCAATAATACTCTCTCCAGTTAAATTGACATTGATTGGTCAGTCAGTGAACATCGACTGTTATAATCGTCCTTCATTACATTAATAACATAGCAAACACGGAAAACAATTATCGCCCTAGACCCGTCACCAAACAAAGGAAGTGCTGCTGTTCAAATATGACCTAGTTAATAACATGCAACGATTTGTTTAATGTGATTAGACACATGATTTATTCCCTCGGCGGTCGATTCGTCTCCAGTGAAGGAAAAGATCTATTTGAAAGAAGTTTGATTAGCCTTTAACGAAAAAACTGCAATACGTATACAAACAGTTCTTGTTCTTGTAAATTGCGACTCTAATTCATGAGCATGTTGGTTTTTTGTTTTTTTTTACATTTGAAATGTTACTTGCCTTGTTTTATATCGAATGCGACTTTTATTGATAGATGATTATACCCGATGTGAGGAAAGAGTTTGTGGAGGAGTTTATCTGGCCGGCTGTCCAGGCCAATGGGGCAGCTTACGAGGACAGATACCTCCTTGGTACTGCCCTTGCAAGACCATGTATCGCAAGGTACAAACTAGCCATTGTTGTTTATCTATAATAAAACATGGGTAATATATGTTCAAGTGAATTTCACTTGAAATTTCTTCATGTGTAGCAAACCATTCTCAGCAAGGTACAAACATTATCATCAAATACATGTTATCATTGCTTAGAATAATCTCATGAAAAGGTAATTAAGGGCAAAGAACGATATATTATCAACTGTTTTGAAAGTAATGACGTGCTTTGGGTTAGAAAATTACAGTGTAAGTCAAATTAACTTCATCATTGAGCATTGATAGGTGAAATAGTTTGGTCCCTGAATACTTCAATCAGAATTTGAATTATGGTGGTACAGCAAACATCACATCCTTCTTGCTTCCTTTTTTTGAAATCAAGATACATAGAACTGGGCATTTTTCATCATTTTCCACTGTTTTCTGGTTGGTATATATTCTTTACTGTATTTTTATGAGTCGATAAGTTTAAGTACATGTATATTGGTTTTACAGAGCCATGATAAAAGTTGCAATAGCTGAGAAAGCCCGATATGTATCCCATGGTGCAACAGGAAAAGGAAATGACCAAATACGCTTTGAGCTCGGAGCATACGCGTTACATCCTAATATAGAGGTAACTCATGGCAATGGTGGACCTATTGGTGGGTCTTAACTCGAATAACCCTACTTTATGATAACGAAGGGATGTCTTTATAAAATATTGAAAAATATCACATTTTGATTATATCAATAATTGATTTACAATGAAATTGAATTATATATTGGTATCTTGAATTTGATTTATTAGATTTAAGTCTTATATTAATCTTTTAAGGACGACCTTCAATGTGTGAGATGCATTGCGTGTGTGGACGTCTGTATATGATTTGGCTGTGGCATATATTTTTGTTGTGTCTGATCGACTATTACTTATAATATATGCTAACTCACTTAAGAAATAAAATGAACCCTTTTGATATCTTTAATACTGTAGGTGATAGCACCATGGAAGATGCCCGAATTCTACAACCGGTTTGAAGGGAGAAATGCTCTGTTCGAGTACGCTAAAGTATGTGCGGAATTTGGCTATACATGTATTTTAGATTGTATGGTAACGCTGGCATCTAACATTCAGCATTCACGTAACATTAATTCATTTGTTCGCGATGCAAGGTGGTCAATATCTTATGAATTATAATAATAATAAGTCTAACAAGACAATAGTTTAAATCACATTTTGAGTTGAATTATATTTTTTTAAAATTAATTTGAAACGAAAATCGCGAAATTTAGTAGCCACGAAAGAAAGTTGGATTAATGTATTTGATATATTTGTAGAAAAACGGAATTCCTTTACCGGTGACACCAAAAGCACCATGGAGTATGGATGCCAACTTAATGCATATAAGGTTATTATATGTTATTACATAGAGGAAACAAGAATATAACATATTCACTTCATTTTTCAGTATAGTTAGTTATACAAATAAAACAAACATCTAATAGGAACCTTGACATTAATGCAAATTACTAAGTTATAACAATGTATTCATTGTAAGTGTTCGTTATAGACGGACGTGTTTTACTGTATATGTTAAATACTTCAGAAACTTATCATATTTTGAAAATACGAATCGCATACATTACCAAAAGTAAAATACTTAATATGCTTACCGTCCGAAATGATGATTTACTACTTTGATCGTATGATTAATGATTTAATTGTTTCTTTCAAATAAATTTTGATCATTATTTAATTGTAAATAACCCTCTACCTGATGTTCAGTAGTACAAACTTTCTTCAGTTTAAAATTTAAAAAGTAAACGGTGCTCAAGTTTTAACATTGATGATATAGGAAAAATAAATATATTGCTTACCATAGTTGGTCATATGTCTCTTTACAGTTACGAGTCTGGTATTCTTGAGGACCCCAAAACAGAATTCCCAAAGAGTATGCTCCAAATGTCAGTTCATCCGGAGGACGCCCCGGATAAACCAGAGAGGCTCGAACTAGAGTTCAAAAATGGTCAGTGGAAACTAAAAAAAAAAAACATTGGACTGGATTTTTTTTTTTTTTCAGTAACATCACACTTTTTTCTGCTTACTTATATATAATAATGAGGATAAATCATAGAGATGGAAGGGACAACGATTAAACGATTCATAAGTTTCTAAAGAATACCACAATCACAAAAAGACGTAAAACTTTGGTACCAAATTGTACATTTTTGTGAAGTTAATGACTATGACCTTACATGCATACAGTAAAAATAAGAAACATATTTTGTTTCGTTCTTATTGTCGACTGTGTCATTGTTGATTGACAAAATGTAAAGAGCTATCATGAAATCGGTGAAAATCGTTCAACGATAAAATGTAGAGAAACTATCATGGAAATTAGGGAAGAGCAAGATATTACTGTTAAGTCAGTCGATAGGTATTTTAAAATCACAACTGCGACCCAAGTAGAATTCGCATAAGTTTAATATCGGCATCATTTTTATTGATATGAAGTTCCATTCAATTTTTAATGTAATTAATTTTCGGTTGAGATTAATTACCTTACAGCGACTGACTTCAATCATATACCAAGCTCTTCTTAGGTATGTGATTGTGATAACGGTTTTTGTGTAGTTATTGGTACATCACTTGAAATACTATATGTAGACTCGGCTATGAATTGTACACCTTGATGTTGGTTGTAAGTACATGGTATATCTATAACAAGTTGATTACTACCAACAGGTTTACCGGTCAAAGTTACTAATCTGGAGGACGGCACGGTCAAGACGGAAGCTCTAGATCTGTTCCTTTATCTCAACCAAGTCGGGTAAGCATAGCAC
Organism: Argopecten irradians; assembly: GCF_041381155.1. Lineage (NCBI taxonomy): Eukaryota > Metazoa > Mollusca > Bivalvia > Pectinida > Pectinidae > Argopecten > Argopecten irradians. The sequence continues at coordinate 44,192,474 of NC_091137.1, read as the reverse complement.
AGTAGTCGGTGTATTGGTTTCCAGTTAGCTGCAATATTGTAGCTCAAAAGACTTTTTGACAGAAAATGGTGTCGTCTTTTCGAAAGGTATAGTAGGCCGGGTACGTATATTCGTTCTAAGCAAAAGTGAAATGGCGGACCTACTTTCTTAAATAAGCCAGGAAAGCGTTGTGTGTCTCTGCAAAAATGATACTTCTTTTTTTAAATGAATGTTTTTATTTTAGCTGTCGGCTTTGATATTGTTACTGACTTAATCTCCAGCTGTTGTGGTTGAGTTGCTATACAGTAAACGTTTCTTGTTTTCCTTTCAGAGGAAAGCATGGTGTTGGAGTTATAGATATTGTAGAGAACAGGTTCATCGGCATGAAATCTCGAGGTAAGTTTGGTGATTTAAAAAATAAACATATTGTTATCTTTGTTTTTCTTGATTAGTTTCTGCTTCCGCATTGCGCACGGCATAAAAAGAGAGTTGGACGACTGGTTTGCCCGTTTTCAGTACAAGTAACCGGGTGAGGTTTGCTGTTCGTTGTCTTTCGTGACATGTGTCAATGAGATAGCACTGTACAAAGGGCAAGAGCTACACTATTGCAAGGAGACACAACATGAATATACTACAGCCTCGTAAAACAGCTGAATGTTTTAAAACATAATCTGAATGAGCACTGAGAGTCAACTGTAATTCCAGAATAATCGTTATTATTTCCATATTAGTATGATCATCTCACCCTTTTCTCCCTCACCAGGTATATACGAAACACCAGGAGGCGCCATTTTAGCCACTGCTCATACAGACATGGAGGTCTTTACTATGGACAAGGTTTGTGCTATAGAAACTAGTAATATAAAAAGCAATGAAGTATTATATCTGTATTACTAGAAACATTCGTTTTTTATTGGTGTTCTTCGTTTTTTATTGGTGTTCTTTTGAAACAACGCATATTAAAACAACGAAATTATCTGCCAACTAGGAATATTTTAAAACACGAAATACTTATATAAACGTCTTGACCACAAAAGGAAGCACCCAAGAATATTTAATGTTAAAAAGTAAGATAATCTACCTGATCATGGAAGCGTGACTATATTAATATTGTGCTAATGGTTTTATGTCTCGAGTATATGCATCATGGTATTGGTGTACATGTATAACATAATTGACGTAAAGAGTTGTATATCCTAGTTCTAGATGGAATGTAATAACCGGTAAGTACGATAGCTATTGGTAAAGGATATTGCAATCTATTTAAATTAGACTTGTTATTAGATTGATATGTTGGTAAGTTTATTTGATTTGTACAATGATAAAAAAAATTGCAAAACCTGGAAAATGTTTAATTGTCCAAGAAATGCTGAGACGAAACCAACAACGAAATCAAAACTTTTTAAAATTATAGAAAATAAAGCCAATTTTTCACATTAATAAAAAATTCATGGATTTGAAAATGATGCATCGTCTTAGATATTTTCGATGGGGAACATTTTAAAACTTACTACAATGTTATTAAATTACAGGAGGTACGAAGGATCAAACGCGATCTCGATGTGAAGTTTTCTGATCAAGTATATCGAGGTAAGCCAATAGGATGGCGGATGAATTGTAGGAAGAGCATACTTTTATGTTTCTTTTTGTTAAATGAACCAAAAGAGATATGCATTGAAATGATAGACGGATCAAAAGTCGAAAATTAAACTGAACCTGATTTTGCATTTTGTATTGTTTGTTCCGACATTGAATAGGTACAATGTACAATAGCGTTTGCGAGCATAAGGCGTTGCTATATAGATACTGCCTGGCGATCAGTCCATATCGCTGTTAATTTTGCTTATTCTAAAATTAATTTTATCTTTGTCACCAATGCATTTAAGTTTTCAGTGGCGTAGGAAGATGAAACGTAATGGGGGGCAAAGGTCCTCAATATTTTGTAACCACCCCCCCCCCCCCCCCCCCGCCGCACCTACAGGAGGAGATTAATTCAACACACAACCATATATACTTTATATACTTTTTTCATATATCATTAAATATAATCCTTGTACACATTTATAGACAGTGGGGTCGCTAAAAGGAAATTAACGAAAACTGGCCAAATTAGCGTGTGAGATTTTGGGGTCTGGGGGTCGACCCCGGGAAAAATATTACGATTTAGAATGGCTGAGATGATTTTACAGTGTATTTTGATGATTTTGCGAGCGCCCGAAAGCGCGAGATTTTGGTGTTATGGGGGTTCGGGGGTCTTTCCCGGGAAAAAATATTACGATTTAGAATGGCTAAGATGAGTTTTTACAATGCATTTTGATGAATTTGTGAGCGTCTGAAGGCGCGAGATTTTGGAGTTTGGGGGGTCCGGGGGTCTCCCCGGGAAAAAAATTACGATTTTAGAATGTTTAACGATGTATTTTAATGATATTAAAGCGTTCTTACCATGGTAATTTTTCGATTTAAAGTAACCTGCATTTTAAAATGATAATTGTCTCGTCATATCATTGTGCAGCCCTGCTCGATCTGAACATACCGGCTTCACACCATCGGCACATTGATTTGTAACTCAAAATAATAATGAATTAATTGTCTTGCTAAGACATATAAACAAAGTAATCTTTTAAGAGACATTTTTGAAATACAAATGCAGTACGTAGAATCCCTTAATGGACATTTTTAGTGTAGTTCATGTGTATTGAATTACTACTATTAAAGGTTTGAACATTATGTGCTTGAACGTTTTAGGAAATGCGCCGCGCAGCGGAAATTTTTTTAGAATGAAGTACGAAAATTGTGCAGGAGGACTCTTTTTTCTTTCAAATATGCATTTTTAGAACATTTCAGTCGGCGAAAATGGGGGGGCAAAAAGACATGTTTGCCCCCCCGTCCTGGGGAACGGGGGGGGGGGGGGGGGGGCAGTTGCCCCCCCTGCCCCCCCGCTTCCTACGCCCCTGGTTTTATTTTATAATTTTGTCAACGAATGCTGCCTTGGTTGTCATTCGTGTTTCCTCTGTAATTTAGGGTTTTGGTTCAGCCCTGAATGCGAGTTTACACGTTTCTGTATCAACAAGAGCCAGGAGCACGTGGAAGGCACAGTGCGCGTGAAGGTGTACAAAGGATCCGTCTACGTCCTAGCGAGACAGTCCCCACTCAGTCTCTATAATGAAGAACTCGTCAGGTAAGTTGGCAAAGGATATAAAAAAGACAATTCACCTTTTTGATATAAAGCAATAACGATCAATATATGAAAAAATGCGCAGATGTTAGATTTTTCATTCAAGCTTTGAGATTTTGTGAGAAAAAGAAAAATTAATTATGTACATGTAAATATATTTCTATTTTTACCAAACATTGATGTAACATATAAGGAGAAGAATAAGGGCACGGCTGTTGTTACAGTCTAGTAACAGAATTCTGTTTATATGTTTAAACCAAGTATGTTTGAGACTGCAGAGACAAAATTAAAACGTCTCGAACACATTTGTGTGAATCATGTAGGTTGTAGAAGGAAGCATTGAAGCTGACAATACCAGTTAAAAAGCATGAATTTGAAATTTAAAAAAAAATGATGATTTTTTTTTTCTTCAAATTGTTTCTTAGACATCCCCCAGTTATGAAAGTGTCGTATCCAAGGAAGTGGCAGCCATTTTCCATTTTGCTCAGCTTAGTTACCTTCACTGGCCAACCCCTATATGTATAAAGCATGGGACTTACACGTTGTAGCTTGTCTCGGATACACATACCCCGATATTGCAAATAACAATATCAAACTGAAAATAAACACTACACTCACCTGACAAGGTTTCATTGAAATAATGCATCAATACATCAAGTTGTCAGCTAAATCCCAATGTATCTCCAATAAGCTAATAAAACACTTCAATATACACTAGGTTTTACACGTACACCGACACGTGTGTGTCCTTGGTAGTTGTCGCTTGTTTGTGACAGGTATTCACGTGCATATGGCCAGTTTGTAAAACTTTGGGGTTGTCTCATAAACGATTCTTGAAATACCAGTGTGTTGGGTTTTTTTAATCTCAATCATATACTTTTTAACTTGCATTGTCAGTTTTAAATATAGTTTGAATCATTCTATTGTCTTTTTATATAGAACCCGCTCAAGTATACATGTATTAGAAAATTATGGAACTGCGGAATGATCTGAACTAGCTGAAGTCAAGTTGCTACAAATTTGTAATTAAAACTAAATTACTTAAAACATGATAACACTATCATATTTATTTTTACCGTAACGTTTTCACGTTTGTGAATGCTTAGAGTCACAAATAACACTCGTCATTTTAGTATGAACGTCCAAGGAAACTATAATCCAGTCGACGCCAAAGGTTTCATCAAAGTCAATGCTCTCAGGTAAAGGTTAAAGCTATATACACCAGTGTTGTTTGACTTTCTTAGAAGTTAACGATAAGTCGATAACAATTCTGTGTTTTTCAAGACCAAATTTAGCCGATGCAAGACAAAAGTCTTTTGCGATTTCATTTTCAATTTTAGTCGATACACCAGTTGAAAGTGTCAAATCTGACACCATTTGTTCTCTTTGCCAATAAAATACCATTTCAAAGGGTTCGGTAAGTCGATATATGTTTTTTCGAATTTGAAAGGATTTGGTTCAGACGATATTTCGTTTTAATTTAGACAATGCATTAACGATTGAAAGGCTTCAGACATTGTGCTCAAGTATATATCTATGTATTGGATTTCTGGAAAGTTCTAGTGTTATATACATTGAATAGGCAAAATATCGAACTAATCTTAATAGCTTTTAGTCACTACAAGTAAGTCTTTTAGCATCTCGAAGTTACGATGATAATCATACCTAAGTTGTTTTATCTAATTTTATTTAATAACAGCGTGTGATAATGACTTAGGTTTACCTTCAGAATATCTAAAACTTTTTAATTCGTTTGAATTGTAACGATAATTAATGCATATTGATAATCAAATGTTATATGTTACAGATTACAAGAATATGAACGGCTACGAAACAAGTTGGGTCAAAGTTGACATAATTTAACATATAAATCAAATACTAACGTTTGACGAAGGAATCACAGTTTTCCATCATATAAAGAAAACGCTTACTGATATAGTCGATGTAGTTTGGCTTACGTGGCTAATGTGAAAAAAAAAAGTGTTATGAGGTGTAATAGATTTATTGTATACTGTGCTCATAATCATATTTTAGGACAACTGAATTTCTTTATTGCTTCCTGTTCTATTTATTGTTTATCATTTAAATGAATAAATATATATATGACATACATATTTGATATATTAATTAAACTGTGTATATTTGCATGGGTTTACCTGTTTTGGTGATAGATACTTGATGGTGTGTGTTTTGTGATAGATACTTGATGGTGTGTGTTTTGTGATAGATACTTGATGGTGTGTGTTTAATTCAGAATCTCGCACTCCAAAATTCAAAACTCAAAAATAGAGTTAACGATTACATTCAATTCGGAGAGTACAATTTTGAAACATTTGGTTTTTTTATGACAGTGACGACGTAAACGCATCTCGATCAAGAACGATAATTAATGTGCTATTTTGTAACGAAGACAAGTTGTTAGTAACAATACCACAAATCATTTTAAGGTTTCTCAAAATGTTCTCAATTTTTCTTGGCACATCACTTTTGTCTACACCAAGTGACATGTACACTTGTCATGAGGTTGAGAGTTCATCCATGTCCAAAGCAAAAATACCGGAGACCAAAAAGCATTACTGAAACATTACAGAATTTCTTCATAATAGCATCTTCTTCAACTTGCTTTAGTTGAAAAGAACTTTATATTGTAAATGGACTGGTTTTTTCCATGATACACGGACAATCTGATTGAAATACAGATCCTTATAACCACTCCGTTCAATTGAAGATCTGAGAATATCCCATCAAGGGTCATGTTCGGATGACCTTTATACCATGTGTAATTCAGATCAAGCGTTGCTTTATCACTTGACAACGCCATTTCACCCCAACATACATATACGATTAGCTCTTTTGTGCTCTTTGGGCGAGATGACTACATACACGGAAATAATTCTGACATATTTTTAAATTATATCGTCCCCTGAAATTCACTGTCAAATTTTGCAAGCAGCAATTTGATTGGCAAATTCCAAAGGTCACCGGGACATGACCTCTAATGGGATTTTCTTAGATCCTCTTATCCAACGTATAATATGTATCTGTATTTTAATCAGATCGGGACAATGTCGAAATATTCATGTCATTAGCCTTCCATCATCCACAAAATGCCATGGCAGTGTTCTAATGCCATTTTCGCCAGAATGTTATGTCATCGCCCTGCTACGAGAAAGTATCAAGAACCCGTCAAAGATTTTCGTTATCAAAAATTCCATCCATGGCACTCCTTGTCTGCTAGGCTACTGACCATATCACACGAAATGAACCTATAAAGGCTGTTCTATTAGCCCAAGAATACACTGTAAATATACACTAATAGTCTTTCAGACGAAAACCCCTAATGGTTGGTATTTGTGATATGAAGACTCAACATGTATTATATTCGACCATTAATATACCCAGTGCTTAAATTTACGATTGACAAACACACAAAGCAGGGAAACGATTACCAATGAAAAATCACAGAAATGTAATATACGAAAGAACTACATTTAATATATTCGCTGAAATCATGTAGATCTATACATATTTAATAAATCATATGTAAACTTACAAACTCTTATATAGATATTTCAATTTGAAGCACTTTGAGCTAATGCTGTACATATTTCATACAAAATCACAAAATCCAGACTTTGAATTAACCTTATCGTCTGTTCCTAGCAGTTATTTTCCGTATGACACTAGAGTTCCTTTTTGTATTGAGACAGTTTTTTTATTGCTTGGAACGGAGTAGAATAAAGAGACATTCCTTCGTTTGGATAGCATAAATTCTAAACACTACCTGAATTAAACAGAGAGTGTATTAGATGTATAATGCCTACTTGCATTGAGATAATAATCCTGTTTCCTCCCAATCTTAGACCCATCGTTCGCTTTCATCAGGGCCATCGAAAGTGATTTGCATAAGTTGTATAACTTTTTTTTAAAGATAATAACCGAATGGTGCAGGAAATGGGTGTATCGTAAACGATTTTTGTCAAGAGCACTTAACATAGAATCCACGTTCAACGATTTAATTTAAGAGATTTACTTGGATGTATCAATATCAGTAGTAATGTGAATATTTTTTCTTTATTCTACTCTGCTCGGGAAAAATAAATATTTCCTATTCCTTTTCTTTTCAGACCCCTAAAAACGGTCCAAACAAAGAACTGCCCCTTTTGGTAAAAGTTAAAGTCTCTAAAATGGTGACATAAGTTTTAAATCTCGTTAGGATTTTAAAAGTAAACTTTGAAATGGTATTTCGTCAATTCAAATCGCGGTATTTCAACATTTGTGGAGATTTGTATATTTAATGGACTTTTTTTATACACAGGACAATGTGACTTTTACAACTCGTTTCGAAAAAAAGGGTTGATAATTTTGAAGAGATAGTTATATTACATTTATCTCACTACTTGTGTTAAATCAATTAAAGTACATATATAAAAAAGTTTTACAAAAATTTTGGTTGAAAACTTTTTCATCCATCAGCACATTTTTAAAGAAAATCAGTGAGAAAGTATATACAAATATGAAACATACTCTGGAATAAAAAAATCATGTGTAAATATTTTAAATATAAATATTTACAGTATTTACCACAAATTTAAAACTCATTCCTCATTTATGTGTAGCCATATAAGAGTGATGAGGATTAAGTTTGTCTCAAATCACAATACCGCAATCACCGGTTTTTACAATAAAAACTCCGTGGACAAAGGCAAAATGTCTTCAGGTGAATTTCAGTCAACGCCAGGCCAACTTTACAAAATAAAGTTACAACAGTGAATTCAGAATTTGACCTAAATTGTCATATAATTGGCTTGTATTTCACCTGATATTTTCCATGCCATTTTTACATGAAATTAATATGTAAATAATCTGAAATCGACTTGAAATTTAAGTGAAAAATCTCTCTTTTACAAAATATTTGTTTGATCCTTTCTCGAAGATTCCCCAGGTAGTTTCCATATGAAATCAGCTCAATTTCAGCTGAATTTAACTTGAATTCATGTCAAATTCTTTCCTAGTAAAACCTACCCGAAGACATTTTGCTTGTGTGACTATTACAAAGTTAAATTTGCTTAAAGATGCTCCACCGCTGACAAATAGTATTTTTTCACTATTAAAAACAGGAGCAGACGATTTAGTATTTTCCTTCAGTTACAAAAGTTACTTACTTTACACCATTACTACCATTGAAAAGTTTGAGCTTCTAATTTTAATTCAAGTTAAAAGTATGAAAAATAATTAATTGCATCCCGAAAAAATTCCGTGGCACTATATCCTATATGGAATGAAGTAGTGATTGCGCATGCACCAAAGGCAAGATAAATTATTTTACATTATTTTTTGTGTTAATTAGACATATATATATACACGATTGAACACCAATTATTGTTCAAAAGATGAATATCATTTATGCTCTGTCAGCGATGGAGCATCTTTAAATTCTACATTCACAATGTTCAATGGTAATGGAATTTCTGTAGTGTAAAACAAATAAAAGTGGATATTTGTAATAAAACAATGTCAATCCTGAGTTAAGACTAACAACCAATACAGAGAGGCTATATAAGTAAAAAGAAACTAATGCTTACGTATAACCATGCAACACACTTTTCAAAAACGGTTCTGTTTTAACAGCCAATGACATCACACAGTTGTAGAACATTCACAAAACACAATGTTATCCTTATGGTGTCTGCATACTAATGCATTGCACCTTCATAACAAACTGGATTAATTTGGGTTATATAATGAACAATATACTCTATAGCCGGTCATTTTTGAGGGTCAAAATTTTCACGATTTGATAAAAAAAAAGTAGAGTTTTAAATTATTGCGACCTTGCTTTAAATGAATATAATTATGATTCAGCCATTTCTTAATAATATGTGGATCAAATGTTTTGTGATCATAGCAATGTGAACGTACCGCAAAATTGCGAAAAAAATCATCTTCGCAAAAATAAGTGGCTTCAGTATATTATATTGGTACAAACATACATGTTTCTATGTGTAGCTGAATTAAACTATAAGAGAATAAATCTGTTAAATTCTCCTTCAGGTGAGCATTTCAAACACAAAGTTAAGTTTTCAGAAAATGAGCCAAATTTTAGTGATATCTACAGCAAAGACATCTATTTTCTGCAATTCCCTGATCACTAGAATATACACAAATGGGACTTTCCTCATAAAAACTACAAAAATATGAAAATATATGCATCATATCTATATGAGAAACTAATATAAGTGGTAAATGGAATGTCATATACATTTTTTTCTAATACAAATGAAACTTGATTTATGCATTACATGGAGTATTAGACCTGTTTTATCATCAAAGTCAGATAAAAAATCAGATGTAAATAATGTTATTTCATGTTACCAGATGGATTTTGGTAGTACTAGATGTACTGTTGCTCAGGTCGTTTTGCTAAATAATAACACAGTTACATGATCTGAGGTATATTTTATAAAATTTTAGCAAATGACACCCTTGATACTCCAGTGGTTACTATCATTGTCATTATACCCACCTCTGGAATATTTCATAGCAAAATATTCCTTGATTGTGGAAAAAAACAGCAAATGTGGAAATTTGAAGATAGCAATATGATTTGTATAAATTCTCAAGGTTATATACAAAATGAATTGTTATTTTTTCAAAGAAACAAATAAAAAAATAGGGAAACATAATTAATGATGTGGATATCTGTTTAAAATGTCATAAATATTATATATACACACACGTTTTAATATTGATATATTAACAAATATATATTGACACCCTCAATACACCAGAGTTTATTATCACTGACGTTATATCCACCCCTGGACTATCTCATAGTGGAACTGGAGGCAACAGAACAGGTTATTTGGTCCTTTGATGTACATCAAGAGAGTCATATAATGGTACACTGTGGTTGATTGTGGGGCTTTGAAGTTGGTTCAGATTTTTTCTCCTGTGCTACCTTCAGTTTTACGATGAGATAGTCCAGGGGTGGATATAACAACAGTAAAATTAACCCCTGGAGTATTGAAGATTATATATTGAGGACACCAAGAAAAATCTCTGTTTCTTTCATCAACTCTTCCTAAATGAAACTTTTGATACACTCTTGGTTATCAAAATTCATCTCATTTAATAAAAGTAAAAGTGTTGTTGACTGGTAGTTTTATAGTGCACAGTACCTTTTAATGCTAAAAATTCAAATGTAAATCAGCAGTTTGAAGAAATTTCCTGATTGTTTTTGCCTTAAGAATGATCATCTATAATTATGTGATTTATCAACCAAACAGCATTCAGAAACAAAAAATAGCCAGATCAAAAACAAAATATCTGAAAAAATAATCCTTCAAAAACAAAGATATCCTCATTTATTTACAACGAGAAAAAAAAAGTTTTCTTTGAATAACAAACAGAATATCTCTTCTGGCTCTAACATCTTGAAACTTAAATCTAAAACAGTATTAATATTGACTTAGTCAATCACAGACGACATTATAAAATGTTACATCAGTTCTGATTGGCTAAGAAAAAATTTCATGATTTTGGAGCCACCAGATGAGCATGAGGTGATTTTACTCTTCCCTGCATATCTACGGTAATAGGTGAAATGCTCAACCAAAATTATCCTAACTAAATCACAATAAGCATCACAGTTATTTTATAAAAAATAATTGTAAAAAAATAAAACTGCAGCAATAATTATTATCACTAATGTAAACTAAAATTATCACTAATTAGAATACTACCAATAAGGATAAAGTATCATCATTAATATAAAAAATAAGCGATTATAATTACTCAAGTTTGTTCAATCTATGAAACCAGAAAACCATACACTCTGAATCAACCTAATTACCTAATTAGTTTTCATGCCAACAAATTTCTCCCTGCGTTTCAATTTCTTAATGGTCTGATATGTGGTATTATAATAATTTGTAAATATACACACATTTCTTTCATACAATCCTTATAAATACAATCATTACGATGTATAATTTTTTCTTTTTAATTATTAAAAATGAGAATATGCAGACAAACAGATTAAAACGAATCTCAGATCTTCTATAATTAGATCTTTATAATACAGTTAAAATAAAATGGCACTTTTTCTATAAACAAGACTTATGACAGACAAAGCAAAAAAGAGTATACACATATGAGATATTCATTAAAAGTTAATTAAGATCATTAAAAGTAAATCCGACTTTGAAATAAATGTCCCAAAACTCGTCAGTACAGATCCAACATACATCATGCACCTAGTTGAAGAACATCATTATATGAAATGTACAATGTATTTATTTTTTTCACTCGATTTTATCATAAAAGGCATTTAAAAGCGATAAATTCTTAAAATGTTAAACTAAAATGCAACTAAAAAGATCTATTCTGTATAAAAGAGTTTCTGAAAGAAACCATAATTTAAGTGCTTAAAAACGCTTTGATTAATTATTCCTTTTGAATTCCATTAAATTGTTCTAATCTCAAGTTATGTACATACCTTTAAGGTGTATCTTAATTTACAACATTTAACATTTTCCTTTTAATTAATATATCCTTTGGACGGCCGTAACGTATTTATGCGTAATTATTCATTTGCCCCATTAAATACTAGAGAGACTAAAATAGATCCTAAAACAGTATTAATATTGACTTAGTCAATCACAGACGACATTATAAAATGTTACATCAGTTGTGATTGGCTAAGAAAAAATTTCATGATTTTGGAGCCACCAGATGAGCATGAGGTGATTTTACTCTTCCCTGCATATCTACGGTAATAGGTGAAATATTCAACCAAAATTATCCTAACTAAATCACAATAAGCATCACAGTTATTTCATAAAAAATAATTGTAAAAAAATAAAACTGCAGCAATAATTATTATCACTAATGTAAACTAAAATTATCACTAAGTTAGAATACTACCAATAAGGATAAAGTATCATCATTAATATAAAAAATAAGCGATTATAATTACTCAAGTTTGTTCAATCTATGAAACCAGAAAACCATACACTCTGAATCAACCTAATTACCTAATTAGTTTTCATGCCAACAAATTTCTCCCTGCGTTTCAATTTCTTAATGGTCTGATATGTGGTATTATAATAATTTGTAAATATACACACATTTCTTTCATACAATCCTTATAAATACAATCATTACGATGTATAATTTTTTCTTTTTAATTATTAAAAATGAGAATATGCAGACAAACAGATTAAAACGAATCTCAGATCTTCTATAATTAGATCTTTATAATACAGTTAAAATAAAATGGCACTTTTTCTCTAAACAAGACTTATGACAGACAAAGCAAAAAAGAGTATACACATATGAGATATTCATTAAAAGTTAATTAAGATCATTAAAAGTAAATCCGACTTTGAAATACATGTCCCAAAACTCGTCAGTACAGATCCAACATATATCATGCACCTAGTTGAAGAACATCATTATATGAAATGTACAATGTATTTATTTTTTTCACTTGATTTTATCATAAAAGGCATTTAAAGCGATAAATTCTTAAAATGTCAAACTAAAATGCAACTTAAAAGATCTATTCTGTATAAAAGAGTTTCTGAAAGAAACCATAATTTAAGTGCTTAAAAACGCTTTGATTACTTATTCCTTTTGAATTCCATTAAATTGTTCTAATCTCAAGTTATGTACATACCTTTAAGGTGTATCTTAATTTACAACATTTATCATTTTCCTTTTAATTAATATATCCTTTGGACGGCCGTAACGTATTTATGCGTAATTATTCATTTGCCCCATTTCATGCACCCTTCTGGAGCCCCACTGAGACCGTTGCAAACTAAATACTAGAGAGACTAAAATAGAGAGAAAGGGAAAAGGAAGGGGAAAATAGCACTGATTTAAAAAAAAAACAAACAAAAAAAAACAAAAAACAAGTCCCACGCGCAGGTTTCTGCCTCCCATGACCCGTGCGTGGTGACCTTTAGGGGACTTCCGGTGACTGTTTTTGCTTGTTTGTAGTGTGTGCTGTTTGTTATCATCGTGAAAATGGCATCAAACCGAAATCTAGATGCAAACTGCTTTCATAGATGGCATTTGTAATAACATACTATCAAAATTGAGTCAAGTTCGAATCCTGCCGGCCGTCGAAAGGATATCAGCAAAGGATACATTTTCAATGCAAAGAACACTACATAAAAGACATATATTCAATTAAAGAAAAAAATCCATAATCATTTCTTCTCAGATCTTTCTCGTCTGAAGATCACCTTTTCCAGCCCCATAAATGGAGCTTCAAAAGCCAGTGAGAGCAGGAAAGCGGACATAAATGTTAGACAGAGAAACCCCAGATAGATCATGATCTGGAAATACAATACAACATAATCAGGTAATCATTAGAGATAAAGAGTCCTATATACAATATGGCAGTATAACATGGCTGAATAGGGCTAATTATTATATGATAAATAGTGTTTCTGACAAAAGCACAGGAAGCATTTTATGAAATGGATAGACATCATGTGTTTTACTTTTCAGACAATTTCCATATCTGGTGTTTTACTTTTCAATTTATTTCCATATCTGGTGTTTTACTTTTCAAATCATTTCCATACCTTGTGTTTTACTTACCATATCTGGTATTACTATTACCATATCTGGTGTTTTATATACCAAACTATTTCCATAATTGGTGTTTTACTCACCAAACTTTTTTCATGTCTGGTGTTTTACTTACTATATTTGGTGTTACTATTACCATATCTCGTGTTTTACTTACAAAACCATTTCCATATCTCATGTTTTAATTCCAAAACTATTTCCATATCTGTTGTTCTATTTCCAAACCTATTTTTACATCTGGTGTTTTACTTCCCAAACTATTTCCATATCTGGTGCTTACCATATCTAGTGTTACTTTTTCCATATCTGGTGTTTTCTATACCAAACTATTTCCATATTGGGTGTTTTACTCACCAAACTATTTCCATATGTCATGTTTTACTTCAAAACCATTTCCATATCTGGTGTAACTATTTCCATATCTGGTGTTTTATTTCCCGAATTTTTTCCATTTCTGGTGTTTTACTCATCAAATTATTTCCATATCTCATGTTTTACTTCCCAAACTATTTCCATTTCTGGTATTACTGTTGCCAGATTGGGTGTTTTACGTACCATATCTGGTGTTACTATTACCATATCTGGTGTTTTATGTACCAAACTATTTCCATATCTCATGTTTTACTTTCCAAACTATTTCCATATCTCATGTTTTACTTTCCAAACTATTTCCATATCTGGTGTTATACTTACCATACTTGGTGTTACAATTTCCATATCTGGTGTTTTACTTACCAAACTAAAGTAGGTGAAGTGTATAGGTGTTTGGTGACTGAAGTAGAAACCGAACATGATGATCGGGTGTATCAGATAGCCACAGTAGGTCAGACGACTCAGGGGGATAAAAGCCTTCCACGACAGCAGTGTGTTCACATAACCTGTAATAAAACATCAATTAAATCACCACGAAAATTGAAATTTTATTGCCAAAGGTAGAAAAAATAAATAGAGGGCTGTGGTGACAGAGTAGTTAAGGTGTCCAAACATATAACCACAATCTCTCCACCTTCTGGTCGCAAGTTTGAATCCCTTGTGGGCTAACTCGATTTTGGCTCTCCCAAAAAGAGAAGTCTTCTCATTTTCTTAGAATATCTTCAACTTTCTATATGGAAGAGCTTCAAAAAGCCGAAGAGCAACAAATCATGTGATCGCAAGTTGTATTCAAGAAGCAGGAGAGAGCAAATTGTGTTAGGCTAAAGTAACCAATGGTTGGTTGTTTTTCTCCAGCTCCTCCGACTTTGACCGTTAATACAACTTTTATAATCAAACAAGCCATACAAACAAAATTAAAGGAAGGGATCAATAAAAACAGTTCTTCATTTACTCCTTCACCCCTGTAGACACATTTAGACTCCTCTAAATCAAAGTCTAGACCAGTCCATTATGAAATGACAGGGTGAGTGAGTTAAGGATGGTAAGAGGTAACATGCTGTATAGGAACTCGAAATTGATTGCACAAGAATGCCTACTTCGTTGACTCTTACCACCATTTCTGGAAGCAGAGCTAAAATTCCCCACCAAAACCGAAACTGAATCTTACCTCCGTTTCCAGTAGCACAGCTAAAGATCACCCAACATATACTGGCTCCCCAGGCGATCCTGTTTGTGGTGTTGTACAGGGCCGACACGTCTACACTCAACGGATGACCATTCACTGGGTCGTGAAGGCCGTACACCACTGAACATGCTACTACCGCAGCTAACAGCCAACCAATCAGGTTAACATACTGAAATGACAATATACTGATGAACCAAGAGTCCTAAATACACCATACACAATAAAAGTGATAGTTTTTTTATCCCACAGATTTGGAAGACTAGTTAGCCCATTGTCAGCATAGTGTGAGTGGGTGGGGTGTGCTTCCTTGGTGTGTCTTGTGGCATATGCTTCAGTGAGATAGCACTATAAAAAGTGCAAGACATTCCACTATGACCAAGTGTCACAACATTATCATACCGCAGTCACCCAAAATGTGCAAAATTTTGTTCCCTTCAAATTGAATACGCTTTGCTTGAGATTAATGCAAGAGATTCTATTGTTCACATAGCTAATATTTATGAACATGTAGACAAAACTTAAATGGATCCTAAATAAAGAATTATAATCTTTTAATATTGTCTCTGGATCCACTAGTAAGCAACTTACTAAACATGCTGCGCAGCATTGTTAAAACACATACCCTGTTGATACGACAGCGACATTCAGTCTTGTAAAGGATATATCCTGTTATAATTCCAACAATGTAGGTCCCAATTCTACAGTAGGGCGTAATGTAGTAGTCGTTGAAGTAAGCCGCAGAACCTCTGAAACATTAGTATGTACAATTTATATCAATAGAGTGAAATAAAACCACATAGTCTATTATTTACATAAGTCAAAATTTTTACGATTTTTGCTTAAAACAAGAAATTATACGTAAGCAATCTTAAATTTTTGAGATTGATTAAAGAGTAAGTCAAGCTTTTCTCAATATTTGGCATCAAAGTCATGTGAAGAAATATTGTCAGTGTAGCAATGTCTCACAGAATTTGAAAACATCCCCACAAATAATAGGCTTAAGGTACCATAAATATAGTCAAATTGTTTCTATAAGCACACAAGTGAGAAAAAGAGTGATTATTCATATACCTAAGGTGACAAATATATACAAATTAATTAATTATAAACAGGTATGAAGTATATGTACTGGAAATACAGTATCATATGTCTTAGACAGGTAAAAAATAATTGTAAATGAGAGAAAATTTTTTACAGGCAATAGGGATATCTGCAACATACCTACCAAACTAACGATTTTCACATATGAATTACAACGTAATAATGCAAAAACATCGTCAGATTTTGGTTTTCGTCCACGGATAAGCCGCACTGGTGTATATGCCGCACTACCGATTTTCAGGGAAAAAAGTCGCGGCTTATACTCCGAAATACGGTATATACTGTCAGGTGAGATTTATACAGGTAAGATTTATACAGGTTAGATTTATACAGGTGAGATTTATACAGGTTAGATTTATACTGGTGAGATTTATACAGGTTAGATTTATACAGGTAAGATTTATACAGGTGAGATTTATACAGGTTAGATTTATACTGGTGAGATTTATACAGGTTAGATTTATACAGGTGAGATTTATACAGGTGAGATTTATACAGGTGAGATTTATAAAGGTTAGATTTATACAGGTTAGACGGTATATGTGTAAAGGGAGGTAACTTACGCTGCAGTTCCTCCTCCCCCAAGCATAGTAGGGGGCATTTCCTCGACCCTGGAGATGACACCTGCAGTAATGAGTGCAGCCAGCAAGAAAACCATGCACACAATCAGTCCGATGGTTGGTGCACTGAAATGGAACCAAAAATATAATTACCAGAGTTAAACTCCATTTGTGCTATTTGAAGAATAGAACTCTTCTTGGAAGATCTTCTAACTTAAGATAAGAAGATCTACAAATCCAGTGAATGAAAGTTTTATTCTAGAAGTAGAAGAGGACAAATTGAACAAATCTCAGGATCACAATATTTTGTGGAAACATTCACACATTTTTTAAACCTCAACAGAAGATCTGAGATCTGGGAGGGATCTTAATTAACACTCTACATTTAGTGATTTACATCGGTCAACTTAAAGGTTGGTCTCAAAATGAATACGCACAACTAGCTAGACACCAAGACGCAATGTATGGTAATTTATAAAATTATATATTTCCCATGGTGTAAGAGTATCTGTAGGTAACCGCTAACTTAAGCACTTTCTGAGAAAGAGTTATAAATCACACACTTTAATTGTCAAAATCTAAGATGGCCACTCCATTGCAATATGCATGTTGTACTCTGAAAAGTCTGCAAAATGAGACATTGATGCATATAGTCTGAGAAAGGCTCTGTTTGAATACCAAAAAAATAGCATTTACAAAACTTTGTTAATGTACGTTAAACAATAGAAATTACAAAGAACAGGCTAAGGTAAAAGAGTAATGGTAAAAGTATAAAATTAACAAGATGAATGGTGAAAGTATAAAACTTACAAGAGTAGAAAAAGTATAAAGTTACAAGAAGAAGTAAAGTAAAAAACTTACAAGAAGAGTGGTAAAGTAGAAAACTTAAAAGAAGAGTTAGTAAAAGTAGAAAACTTACAAGAAGAGTAAGTAAAAGTAGAAAACTTACAAGAAGAGTTAGTAAAAGTAGAAAAACTTACAAGAAGATAAGTAAAAGTAAAAAACTTACAAGAAGAGTTAGTAAAAGTAGAAAACTTACAAGAAGAGTTAGTAAAAGTAGAAAACTTACAAGAAGAGTTAGTAAAAGTAGAAAACTTACAAGAAGAGTTAGTAAAAGTAGAAAACTTACAAGAAGAGGTAATAGCA
Organism: Argopecten irradians; assembly: GCF_041381155.1. Classification (NCBI taxonomy): domain Eukaryota; kingdom Metazoa; phylum Mollusca; class Bivalvia; order Pectinida; family Pectinidae; genus Argopecten; species Argopecten irradians. The sequence continues at coordinate 44,174,347 of NC_091137.1, read as the reverse complement.
TCAAGGGACTGACAACAAAGAACTGCATATCATTAGCCAAATATACAAAAATTTACATTTAAACTTTCGGCGAAGTGAGTTAACAAAAACTTACAAGAACCAAGGGCAATAGCATCAAAGGGCTAACAACAAAGAACTGCATATCATTAGCCAAATACCAGGACCATGCCATACACTGTAAATACAAAAATTACATGTAAACTCTCGGCGAGGTGAGTTAATAAAAAACTTACAAGAACAGGGGCAATAGCATCAAAGGGCTAACAACGAAGAACTGCATATCGTTGGCCAAATACCAAGACCAGCCCATACACTGTAAATACAAGCGTTGCATGTAATTATTCTACAATCAATAAAATAAGCACCTAGGGTGAGTAAAAAATTGAAAAACGAAAGGCAAAAATTCACAAAATTATTACAAAGAGTAATCTATAAATCAATTTGCAAAAGAAATCAAATAAGAGGAATCTACATGTTTTAATAGTTTCACTCTGAATTTAAGTTATTATAAGTGAAATGGAGGCCTTAAAAAGTGGGATGAGTGTTTATTGGGACAGGGCACTTATTGGGTCGAATACGGTATGTGTCACGTGATCTGCTTTATCAATGTTACAAATTTAACACAACACACAAGATAAGTGTTTCTCTAATTTGAATTATCTTATGTTCTAAATGTAACCAGCGAAACATAACATTAAAATTTTCTTTGTCTAAAAAATGTCATCTGAAAATCTTGGAGGGTCTAAAAATAACATGGCAGCAATCTCAGATTTTAGATTGACTTGAAAATTAACAACACTTGGTTCGGACCATTTCAGGATAATTTCAAGCATTTTTCAGCTCAAACGCTCAAGACAGAACATAAAAAGTTCAAAATGTGTTTTCAAGATGGCTGCCCCCATAAAATATTAAATGAGCCAAGTAATAGGCATACATATGTTACATCAATTGACCAACTTTAAATAAAATCAGATTCAAACACTTAAACATTTATTGATAGTAGCTTGGTTACCATGGCAACAGTTTAATCTTTAATCTTTTAATGGAAAATAAAACCTTCTTGCACTTATACATGACCTCTTATCATTTCTTGCATAGTTTCATCAAAATCTGTTCACAGCTTCAAGAAGAATAACTTCAGAACCAGGTGATTCCAATATACTTCCCCACATTCCAACTTGTTGCAGGTGGGATGGTATATTAAAGCTCCAGGTATCTAGCCTATTTTTAATTCACATAATTCATACTTATTTAAAAAGGAATTATGGCTTTTCAGTCATTTATTTCAGGTGTGTAATGCCAATGTTATACCAATGTGTTATTCCTACCATCTGTTTAGACTTCACTAAGTTGTTGACATATAATAGATTTGTCCACCAGGTGTCAGAGCAGAAGTTCTGCTCAAAGCCGTTCTGGAGCCACTTTGGTCCCTCAAACATATAGCGGAACAAGGGAACATAGACCATCATAAGCAGCATGTAAGGAGGTGTAAGTCTGTAAAATACAATGTTCACTGTATGTAGGGAGGTGTTAGTCTGTAAAATACAATGTTCACTGTATGTAGGGAGGTGTTAGTCTGTAAAATACAATGTTCACTGTATGTAGGGAGGTGTTAGTCTGTAAAATACAATGTTCACTGTATGTAGGGAGGTGTAAGTCTGTAAAATACAATGTTCACTGTATGTAGGTAGGTGTTAGTCTGTAGAATATAACATTCACTGTATGTAGGTAGGTGTTTGTCTGTAGAATATAACATTCACTGTATGTAGGTAGGTGTAAGTCTGTAAAATACAATGTTCACTGTATGTAGGGAGGTGTTAGTCTGTAGAATACAACATTCACTGTATGTAGGTAGGTGTAAGTCTGTAAAATACAATGTTCACTGTATGTAGGGAGGTGTTAGTCTGTAAAATACAATGTTCACTGTATGTAGGTAGGTGTAAGTCTGTAAAATACAATGTTCACTGTATGTAGGTAGGTGTTAGTCTGTAGAATATAACATTCACTGTATGTAGGTAGGTGTAAGTCTGTAAAATACAATGTTCACTGTATGTAGGTAGGTGTTAGTCTGTAGAATACAATGTTCACTGTATGTAGGTAGGTGTAAGTCTGTAAAATACAATGTTCACTGTATGTAGGTAGGTGTTAGTCTGTAGAATATAACATTCACTGTAGGTAGGTAGGTGTTTGTCTGTAGAATATAACATTCACTGTATGTAGGTAGGTGTAAGTCTGTAAAATACAATGTTCACTGTATGTAGGTAGGTGTTAGTCTGTAAAATACAATGTTCACTGTATGTAGGTAGGTGTAAGTCTGTAAAATACAATGTTCACTGTATGTAGGTAGGTGTTAGTCTGTAGAATTTAACATTCACTGTATGTAGGTAGGTGTAAGTCTGTAAAATACAATGCTTCACTGTATGTAGGTAGGTGTAAGTCTGTAAAATACAATGTTCACTGTATGTAGGTAGGTGTAAGTCTGTAAAATACAATGTTCACTGTATGTAGGTAGGTGTTAGTCTGTAAAATATAAATGTTCACTGTATGTAGGTAGGTGTTAGTCTGTAGAATATAACATGTCACTGTATGTAGGTAGGTGTAAGTCTGTAGAATACAATGTTCACTGTATGTAGGGAGGTGTTAGTCTGTAAAATACAATGTTCACTGTATGTAGGTAGGTGTTAGTCTGTAAAATACAATGTTCACTGTATGTAGGTAGGTGTAAGTCTGTAAAATACAATGTTCACTGTATGTAGGGAGGTGTTAGTCTGTAAAATACAATGTTCACTGTATGAAGGGAGGTGTTAGTCTGTAAAATACAATGTTCACTGTATGTAGGGAGGTGTTAGTCTGTAAAATACAATGTTCACTGTATGTAGGGAGGTGTTAGTCTGTAAAATACAATGTTCACTGTATGTAGGTAGGTGTTAGTCTGTAAAATACAATGTTCACTGTATGTAGGTAGGTGTTAGTCTGTAGAATATAACATTCACTGTATGTAGGTAGATGTAAGTCTGTAAAATACAATGTTCACTGTATGTAGGTAGGTATAAGTCTGTAAAATACAATGTAAACTGTATGTAGGGAGGTGTTAGTCTGTAGAATACAATGTTAACTGTATGTAGAGAGGTGTCAGTCTGTAAAATACAATGTTCACTGTATGTAGGGAGGTGTTAGTCTGTAAAATACAATGTTCACTGTATGTAGGGAGGTGTTAGTCTGTAAAATACAATGTTCACTGTATGTAGGTAGGTGTAAGTCTGTAAAATACAATGTTCACTGTATGTAGGGAGGTGTAAGTCTGTAAAATACAATGTTCACTGTATGTAGAGAGGTGTAAGTCTGTAAAATACAATGTTAACTGTATGTAGGGAGGTGTTAGTCTGTAAAATACAATGTAAACTGTATGTAGGGAGGTGTTAGTCTGTAAAATACAATGTTAACTGTATGTAGGGAGGTGTTAGTCTGTAGAATTTAACATTCACTGCATGTAGGTAGGTGTAAGTCTGTAAAATACAATGCTCACTGTATGTAGTAGGTGTAAGTCTGTAAAATACAATGTTAACTGTATGTAGGTAGGTGTAAGTCTGTAAAATACAATGTTCACTGTATGTAGGGAGGTGTAAGTCTGTAAAATACAATGTTCACTGTATGTAGAGAGGTGTAGTCTGTAAAATACAATGTTAACTGTATGTAGGGAGGTGTTAGTCTATAAGAATACAATGTTCACTGTATGTAGGGAGGTGTTAGTCTGTAAAATACAATGTTCACTGTATGTAGGTAGGTGTTAGTCTGTAGAATATAACATTCACTGTATGTAGGTAGGTGTAAGTCTGTAAAATACAATGTTCACTGTATGTAGGTAGGTGTGAGTCTGTAAAATACAATGTTAACTGTATGTAGGTAGGTGTAAGTCTGTAAAATAAAATGTTCACTGTATGTAGGTAGGTGTTAGTCTGTAGAATATAACATTCACTGTATGTAGGTAGGTGTTAGTCTGTAGAATATAACATTCACTGTATGTAGGTAGGGTGCAAGTCTGTAAAATACAATGTTCACTGTATGTAGAGAGGTGTTAGTCTGTAGAATACAATGTTCACTGTATGTAGGGAGGTGTTAGTCTATAGAATACAATGTTCACTGTATGTAGGTAGGTGTTAGTCTGTAAAATACAATGTAAACTGTATGTAGGGAGGTGTAAGTCTGTAAAATACCATGTTCACTGTATGTAGGGAGGTGTTAGTCTGTAAAATACAATGTTCACTGTATGAAGGGAGGTGTTAGTCTGTAAAATACAATGTTCGCTGTATGTAGGGAGGTGTTAGTCTGTAAAATACAATGTTCACTGTATGTAGGGAGGTGTTAGTCTGTAAAATACAATGTTCACTGTATGTAGGGAGGTGTTAGTCTGTAAAATACAATGTTCACTGTATGTAGGTAGGTGTTAGTCTGTAAAATACAATGTTCACTGTATGTAGGTAGGTGTTAGTCTGTAAAATACAATGTTCACTGTATGTAGGTAGGTGTTAGTCTGTAAAATACAATGTTCACTGTATGTAGGTAGGTGTTAGTCTGTAAAATACAATGTTCACTGTATGTAGGTAGGTGTTAGTCTGTAAAATACAATGTTCACTGTATGTAGGGAGGTGGTTAGTCTGTAAAATACAATGTTCACTGTATGTAGGTAGGTGTAAGTCTGTAAAATACAATGTTCACTGTATGTAGGGAGGTGTAAGTCTGTAAAATACAATGTTCACTGTATGTAGGGAGGTGTTAGTCTGTAAAATACAATGTTCACTGTATGTAGGTAGGTGTAAGTCTGTAAAATACAATGTAAACTGTATGTAGGGATGTTAGTCTGTAAAATACAATGTTCACTGTATGTAGGGAGGTGTTAGTCTGTAAAATACAATATTCACTGTATGTAGAGAGGTGTAAGTCTGTAAAATACAATGTTGCAGTATGTGACTGTGAAAGACCGATAACATAGGTTGACTTTCATTTAGTCAAAGTAAGGTATTATTCCTAGAGTAGATAATTATCAATTGATCCTGTTGCTCAAGATATTATGAGACAGATCAATCTGCAGGTCATCAGTCATGGATACTATAAACTCTGACTTTGAGTACTAGCTCATTCAAGTACATAATTAATTCTTAGTGTATTGCGCAAATGTATCCCGCTTCGTAAGCCTGCCAACATTTGGTATTATAATACCCAGTAAGTAAAATTCATGCTATGAAACATGTGAAAATTTTATCAGAAAACATTTGCTTAAAACTACAGCAAAAGAACAGAAACAAAAGTTATGAATTAGCCAGATCTCGGGCATGCTAGATAAACATTGAGTCTTACCTCCAGAAGCGATGAAAATAGAACATTCCCCAGTTCAGCTTTCCCTCTTTCTTCTTCATTTCCTTGAGTACAAGGTAGGACAACAGAAGCCCACTGCAGAAACAAGAATACTTTTACTCACTGTAGCTTTCTAAACATCACTACAGTGTACATTATATTGTTCAGGCTAGAGGAAAGTAGTACATTTGTGAAATGGAAACAACAACAAGTTCTCATGATGAAGAGTGTCACAAATATTTAACTCATCAAGCCGTGAGTTAGAAATTCATAAAATCCTCTCAGGTTGGCAGGGAAGGATTAGTCTCTTCAATTTGCATCAATACATGTATCAAGTCTGCAATCATCACCTTGTGTAACCATACTGCACTCTCCCAAAATGTACACACATTTCACGCACCCAGCACACTGCATACACGAGAGGCCATCCTTAAATGACCCTGACTGTTAATAGGATGTCAATCTAATCAAACTAGCAACCAAATTTATAACCATTTGGTTTGATTTTTAAGATATCAAACACTTTTTTAGCCTCCGTTTTAACAACCTTAAAATTTACTCCTCTTGTTAACATCCCTTGATTAACTCATATACCCCTGAAGACACATTTAGAATCTCTTTAAATCAAATACTAGACCAGTCCATTATGAAATTTCAGGGGTGAATGAATTAAAAAGGATGTTATGCTTCATTATGTAAATATTTTAATCGTAGAACTGGATATTCTTTTTTTGCATATTACAGAGTTATCTGCCCTTGCCGGTAGGTATTGATTGTGACGTCATGTGTTTGCGAGCGTAAAGTCATGCTTTTCAGAGAATAATAATGTTATCATGGAAGGTAACTCTGTAATATGCAAAGACAGAATATTACCTGATAGTGAAGAAAGAATCGACAGATACAAGAGCATTAAGAATCGCTTGTGATGACCACGACCGTATAAAGTCCGGTAAAAATGTCAACAGGTTATCTGTAAATAAAAAACAAATAATACATCACATTAACAAAATATAGTTGTATACGTACTACAGATTACACAGAGTTATCTGCCCTTGTGTCTAGAAATAGATTCGTCAGGTGTTTGCAAGAATATTAAAAATTAGTTTCAATTACATAATATGGTATAAAATGCAATATCTGTTGTTTTTTTGGGTTTTTTTCATGGTATGGAAATTATAAATCATTTCATGGGTAGAAATAGCAAAAGGCACAACTAAGGCCCTAGTCTGATATATGTTTCATAGAGCTAAGTTATAATGTTTTGGAGATATAGCCCAGAAAAATCATCTCGGACTGACATACTTAGCCTAATCTAATATCCCATGCAAAGATGTTTCTTGGTGGATAATTTTAATAATAAGGTTTGAAAGAAAGGTTGTATTTTTAATTAGTACCTGCAGTGCCTATTCCGAAGGCAAAGGTATGGCCTAACAACACCCATGACATGCTGAGGAATCGCACACCATTCAGACAGGTGATAGACCCCGGGCCTTGCTGGGTGTTTAGGATCTTGCAAGCATTGGTGTACACGGAAAAGGCCAAAAGGGCCTGAGAAAGCATTCCTGTAATCAAAAGAAAATAATTACCATATTTCAAAATATTAATAATTTATTCAGAATGGCATCTTTATGATGAATATTTTTATTTGTATCAGATAATCAGGTTATGATTTAAGTTTTATCCAACAGAATCATATTGTTAATTAATGCCAAATGACCACGTTTCATACAAGACTTTGATATTCTATTTCTCACATACTACAATCACACAAGAGTTTGATATTCTATTTCTCACATCCAGTGTTTACCTGGGGCTGCTACAATCACACAAGAGTGTGATATTCTATTTCTCACATACAGTGTTACCTGGCACTGCTACAATCATACAAGAGTTTGTATTCTATTTCTCACATCCAGTGTTTAACTGGGGCTGCTACAATCACACAAGTTTTATATTCTTCTTGTCATATTCAGTATTTACCTGGTGCTGCTAAAATCATTCAAGAGTTTGATATTCTATTTCTCACATCCAGTGTTTACAATGGGGCTGCTACAATTACACAAGTTTTATATTCTACATGTCATATTCAGTATTTACCTGGTGCTGCTAAAATCATACAAGAGTTTGATATTCTATTTCTCACATCCAGTGTTTACCTGGTACTGCTACAATCATACAAGAGTTTGATATTCTATTTCTCACATCCAGTTTTTACCTGGTACTGTTACAATCATACAAGAGTTTGATATTCTATTTCTCACATCCAGAGTTTACCTAGTACTGTTACAATCATACAAGAGTTTGATATTCTATTTCTCACATCCACAGTTTACCTAGTACTGTTACAATCATACAAGAGATTGATATTCTCTTTCTCACATCCAGTGTTTACCTGGTACTGTTACAATCATACAAGAGTTTGATATTCTATATCTCACCTCCAGAGTTTACCTAGTACTTTTACAATCATACAAGAGTTTGATATTCTCTTTCTCACATCCAGTGTTTATACCTGGTGCTGCTACAACTCCAACATCGGGTGATCCTAACAAAGGTTGTGCCTCGCCTTCTTGGCCTCTAATCTTATGTGTGAAGGCAGCTATTCCATTAGCAAGCTCCTCGTATTCACTTGTCTTATTTTTTGGCCATTGTATAAAGATCAGATCATACATAGTAGCTACCACCAGCAGGGTCAAGAACAAGCAGGAAATCACCCTGAAAAATAATGTAATTAACCAATCATGACGTCTGGACAATTTGAACCAATCAAGACAACCAAGTAATACTAGTCAGGACAAACTTAACCAATTAGTACTTCACACAGTCTCAACCAATCATGCAGCCAGACTCCCTGACTCTCAACTAATCAGGTTGTCCAGACTGTTCAAACCAATAGGGACTTTCGGCAGGTTCTTTGTCTCACACATCATCAATAATTTCATTGCCTATTATCATATATTTCCTCAAAAGGTGTCACAGCACATATAGTTTGAAATGTAATAAAATAATTTCTGGTAACACCAACCTAAGCTTATACCAAAAATGTTGCATAAACTAAAATTATTTTAGAAGCCCACAACAAGGGGGCGATACTGGTCGTCAAATAAATTGAAGAAGCTATAAGGACCCTTGCGCCTGTTGTGATCACTTCTGAAAATGATTTCATGTTACACCCTTTAAACACATTTAGACTCTCCTAAATCAAAGACTAGACCAGTCCATTATGGAATTTTAGGAGTGAAGGAGTTTATACTTACAACACCACAATGGCTTTAGTATCAAGCTCCAGGTCATATTCCTGACACATTGTTACACCAGCATCCAGAGTTATGCTACCATTAGAAGGGATCAACTGGTCCACCGTTATTGAAAATACTGAAACAGGAAATCATTACATAAGATAAATTAAAATAAAACATTACGTTTAACTGGATTTCACTTAGCTGGTCGGGGTTTGATCCCCAGCATGGACGTAAAAAGGTTAAGGGTCATCTGTCCGATCATGTAGGTTTCCTAGCTCCCACTGTAAGACCCTTCGTGCTTACATCGGGGGCATCAAAATAAAATCTGTGTAAGTTGTATTATAAAATGTTTTGTGATCAATGTAAAATAAATAAATTCAAATTCAAATTATTAACAAGAATTAGCAGTTGAACATTTGTAAAAGTGATCTGGGAAATTAGAAACATAAAAAAGGTTTATCGATGATGATTTAATCCACATGATAGAACAGCCCCCCCCCCCCCCCCCCCCCATTTTTACATTTATCCATTTTTACATTTATCGTGATAATTTAATCCACATGATAGAACAGCCATTTTAACATTAAAGAGACAATTCACTCAGGCTAATTCTTTTACATAACCAAGAAGCAAAATATAGTATAAATGTATTGTTCTACATTTCTTATGAAACATATAATATAAAACATTTATAAATTCCTCGACATTGTTAAGTATTTTAATTTATATCGTTGAAATATCAAATCGTTGATCAATACGATTAAGCAGGTACAATATGAACGCTGTACCTTTACCCGAGCCAAAGTCACACCCGTTAAACAAATGAACTACATAACCATTGAGAAGGTGATAAAATGATTTTTAGGCAAGACAATGCACCTAATAAGGTAAACACACTACTGTCAGAGTAATTTGAGCAGTTGTAGACAAAAGTTGCATTACCCTACGAGCAAGGGACAGGGTTCGGCATACAAGAAGTTTGACCACAGTGTGTAATGGCGGACAGCGAGCAATTTTGTACATTTCACACACAAGTCGCCACCGTGGGCTTTTCAGGCATATCACAGTAAAACCAACTGATCTAATTACCATTAGAACTGAGTTTTTTCCGATACATGTACAAATTTTAACGTTCTCTTAGACTAAATTGTCCCTTTAATCAATCAACATGTCTTGCTTAGTTTATATAGTACTAGTGACAAGTGGACAAAAATAAAATAAATATAATAAATAGTAACTTATTTTCTCATTTGATTTCAATACATGTACTTTTCTACTACAATATATTTCACATAGACAATTATAACTGAAGATATTTTGAATACAAAACAAAAAGGTTATAGTTTACGGAGAAATCAGAAATAAACAGCTCTGAATCTATCGCAAAGGATGTCCTTGTACAACATTGTCTTATCAGACTCTCAGTAGGAGAACAACTCAGAAATAGACAGAGTCATGTAGGCAGTAATTTAATACCGTATTTCACCGCAAATAAAACCCCTCTCGCAAATAAGACCCCCACCACTTTTGACAAATTTCCAGAATCTAGGGGGACGTCTGAAAATAAGGCTAAGTAAGTAGCTTACCTGTGTTGATGAGGTTAGTAACATCCTGTCCACTACAGCTATCCGGCACACAGACCCCAATGTTCAAACCTGGCGTTATTCCTAAAGCCATCTGAAAGGAGAAGAAAACATAACCAATAACAAAAGGCCCAGAGGGTCTGTATCACTCATAGGTTTACATATTAGACTTGTTGTTCAATATATATTTATACACAATGTAGTCAATAGATAATTTATTATGTAACATAAAGAAAACTCAACGACACATTCTTTGAACGTTTTCGCTGTATCAGGACGGCTCTTCAAAATCATACATATACATGTAATACATAACAATATTTTATATAATCATATTTAAAGATAACTGATTATATACTGACAATATTGATAGACAATTCTAGATCAATCTGATTAAAATCAGCTGTTTGATAGCGGAGCACGAAGTTAGCGGAGTATCAAACAGCTGATTTTAATCAGATTGATTCTAGATCTAATACCTATATCAAAATGGAAGGTGTATCCAATAGCAATGACACACCAAGGACATTAGTCTGATATGTACAGAAATTTGAACTGTTTTAGTGTTTAAACTATAACCTAGAAATTAACATTATAGGCAAGGTGGGCATAAAACAAGTTAACTTAATGGTTTACATAATGTGCAAGAAGGAGCCTCAACTTGCCTTTTTAAACACTTCTGAAATTTCCATTTAGATTTCCTCCTGAAAAATATCTTTGCGATAAAGGAGTTTCCTTGATCTAACAAAATACAAAAAAAAAAAAAAAAAAAGTAATATCCAACTTACATTACCAGTATTTGCAGCTTGTTGATTTTTAGCTAGAGGAAAGTTGACAGAGCAGTATTTCCCACGGAAGGCTGGGATTGTGATATTTGTACACTCATCATATGAACCATACCAGTTCAGGTCAAAGTTCAACAGACCACTGGGAGGCTTGCCCACTGCGTCAAGCACTGTATGAGAAAACAGGGTAAAGAGGAAAAAGAATAATGAAGATTTTTCAATTTTTTTAATATCAATCTTTATCACATAATCCGCCTGATATCCAGTGATTTCAGCCGTTAAATATTTTTGCATATGTCACTAGTGTAATTAATGTAACCTGGAGCGATTTCATTGGCTGGATATTCATTGTGACATCAGACAGAAACAATAAAATGACGTCAGGAAAAATGACATGACGTCAGGATTACGAGGACGGCAAGACAAAATGGCGGCTTCTGCTAGATTTTAGGAATACAATTTGACATAAAATTATTTGTTATGTAGGTATATGTAGTAATGTGATAAAAAGTATCTTAAATTTGTGTTCATTTCATATGAGATTTTATGAAATGAGACTAAGAAGTTTTTATTTTTTCGAGCCTTGGCATATGAAATGAACGCTCATGTAAGAATTCTCTAAAACTGATCTCAGTTATTACTGAGCATCTCTTTAAATATTTCATCCCTGTGACTTTAATTAACGAATGAAGGTCAAGGTGAATCATGCTACAGGCTCATCAAAACGTATATCCAATTGCTAGAGATCTTAATATATATCCATGTATATAATTAAAAAGATATCGCTTCAAAATGTGTGTCTATTTGACCCCTGTGACCTAAAATGAATGTCAAGGTTATTCATTTGAACAATTAAACTTGCATTTGGTAGTCTTAATTCCAGTATGCTACAGGCTTGATATCAGGTCCTTAGACCTCTTAGTTATTGAAAATAAAAACTTAATTAATAGCCTATTTGACCAATGACCTTGAATTCAGATCAAGGTCACTCATTTGATCAAATTTGGTAGCTGGCATATATATATAATTACATATACATCATAATCCAGAGCAATCAATATCAGGTCTCTAGCTGTAGGTCAGACATATATACTAGTTTTTGAGAAGATGTTATTTTTTCAAAAATTAGCCTATTTGACCCCTATGAGCTTTAATGTACTACAGTAGATAAAGGTTATTCATTTTAATACACACGGTATCCCTTAAATTCATCCTAGCATGCTACAGGTCCAATATATAACAGGCATAACAAACCTGCAGAGGTTTTCAGTTATAAAAACTTCAAAAGTCTTATCAATGACAATTTACACCAAGTGAACAGCAGATAACGATGCATGGAACACAATGACAATATTTTAGTCACAAAAAGTCATCCCAAACTTTAAAATGTGTAAAATTTAGCCATTTAAGACAATTAAACAGCAAGGGAAATAATATTTATCTTAAAATCTTTATTTTTTATTGTTGCAAGATTTATGAAAGCCTTTCAAGGTTTTCAATTTTAAGATTTATTAACTAGCTAAATATGATTCATAAGAGATCTTAAAAGATTGAATGCAACAGAATGGAAATTCACAGGTAGGAGAAAGAAGTTCCGAAAATACTTTTTCTGGAAAACGACACAACTCTTATCATGCGAGCCATGTTATCAGATGGTAGGCTGATTAACCTGGATAACCTGGATAACCGAGGATGGTAAGCAGGCCTAGGGTGATCTCAAAAATATTATGTTACAGAAATAGGAGGTGATCACAAAGTCCTGTGTCAGAGCTCGAGGTAAGGGGGTGATCCCAAAAATATGTTACAGAAATCAGAGGTGATCACAAAGTCCTGTAACAGGGGTAAGGTGAATGTCTCAAAGTCATTTCATAGGGGAAAGGGTGTGGTCTCAAAGGCCATTTTATTGAGGAAAGGGGTAATCTCAAAGGTCATTTTAAAGAGTAAGGGGTAATCTCAAAGGTCATTTCAAAAAAGGTAAGGGGGTAGTCTCAAAAATAATTAAACAGACAAAGGGGTGATCTCAAAGGTCATTTTACAGAGTAAGGGGGTGGTCTCAAATGTCGTTTTTCGGAATGAGGGGTGGTTTCAAAGGTCATATTACAGAGTATGGGGGTGGTCTTAAAGGTCATTTTACACAGTTAGGGGTGTTTCAAAGGTCATTTTACAGAGTAAAGGGGTGGTCTCATAAGTATTTTTACACTAGACATATAGTCATATATTTATTGGGTAATATTATATTAATTATTCTCTACTTGAGTATATATTATAAGTAATCCATCGTGTGGTTCAAAAATCCTGTCTTTAAAGGTGATAAAAACAGATTTTAAATATGCTATTTTTGTGTTGATATTTGTTTATTGTGGTGCACTTTATGATTTCCAACAAAAAATACAGGTTGTATTTGACGTAATTTCCATAAAATGTGCTTGAAACGAAGTCCACAACGACCCTTGTCTAGAACGATCGCATCGCTTATCGCCCCTGATATCACCAGGTGGCCGTAGATTCGTGACGTCATCTGAGACCAACAGCTGTGACAAGAGCTGGGAAACTCAATGGGGCAGTGTTGTGGTATTGGCGATTATAGATATTTAAAACAGTCGCGCTACGTGTAGTTGCTATATTGAATAGTGGAAATGAATCCGTATATAATATATAATCTATAACATACAATGATATAATAAAAACGATAGCTTACTCATTCTTATCGTCATATTCTGGGCTATAAAATTGTTATGTTCAGTATGTTAAAGATGCTCCATCGCTGACAAATGGTAAATTTTAACTATCAAAAACAGGAGCAGACGATTTAGTATTTTTCTTCAGTTACAAAAGTTACTTACTTTACACCATTACCACCATTGAACAGTTTGTGAGCTTCTAATTTTATTTCAAGTTAAAAACATGAAATATGATTAATTGTATCCCGAAAAAAATCCGTGTTACTATATCCTATATGGAATGAAGTACTGATTGCGCATGCACCAAAGGCGAAATAAATTATTCTATATTATTGTTTGTGTTAATTAGACATATATATACACGATTAAACACCAATTATTGTACGAATGGTGAATATTATTTATGCTCTGTCGGCAGTGGAGCATCTTTAAAAGCCATTTGACACCGTGTACGTGTGTGTCACTGACTCAGGTTTCAAGGGGGTTGCGCTTGACTTTTGTCTGTAACTTAAAACTCAAAACATAGACTTTAAAGTTAAACCAAGAAAAAGAAATATAACTTTACAAGAAAATGGACCCAAATTACAATGAAACTACATGCTACATGCATATACATGTACATATAATGCATATTTATAAAAAAAAAAATCCGCCATCCTTCATACCCTATCCAAAACCCTATCATACCGCGATAAACGTGCCCCTATCCCGCCTTATGTACGTACTGCACACCTCTATATTTCCTATTTGAAGCTTAATCCTTCAGAACTTCTTAAAGTTCTATAATGAGTTTTACGGATGTGTACGAAATAAAATAACATGTACAGTAGTAACAATACACGCACGGCCGATAAAAAAGACGGGACACAAAACACAGAAACTAGATACAATGACCTAATATGGATGACATGTACTCGTGGACAAGATACACATGTAATAGTTCAACTAACACAGGACCATGAAACAACATATATTTCTTATAAAACACAAATCATTTACAAGACCGCTTCATTGTATTTTATAACCGTGCAGAGTTTTGGAAATAAGAAACCTGTCGACCTTAGTAAATTTTAAAAGTATACGCACAGACCACAGCACACTAGATAGCCTATTGACCATTATGAGACGATCTAGGGGTCTAAATAAAAAAATCGGTAAAACTCGCATTCTACATATATATACGCAAGTGTACTATGTAGAATATAACAGGAAATTAATGAGTACTAAAATTGGCCATATTTGCGAGCATTGTGGTGTTTTGGGGGTTCGGGGGAGACCCTGATAAAGATATTACAATTTAGAATGACTGAGATATGAGTTTCACGATGTATTTTGATGATTTTGCGAGGGCTTAAGGCGAGAGATTTTGTTTTTTGGGGGTCCTAAGGTCTCCCCCGAGAAGGAAAAATATTACTAAATGTATTTACGATTGCTGAGATGATTTTTACGATGTACTTTAGAGCGTTCTTAACATGGTAATTTTTCGAATTTAAATTCCTGCAATTAAATAATGATAACTGTGAATGTCGTCATATCATTATGCAACCCTGCTCGATCTGAACTAGTCCGCTAAACCTGCCTATATTATTAGGCTTTTCCCCCCCCCTATATATTAGGCAAAAAAAAAATTAATTAAAAAAGCCCGATAATATAGGCAGGTTTAGCGGACTAGATCTGAACATACCGGTTTCACACCACCGGTACATTGTTGTGTAACCCAAAATAAATATGAAAATCCCTAAAATGAAGTATGGAAAATGTGCAGAAGGACCTCTTTTATTTTTAATGCGCATTTTGAGAACATTTCAGTCGACGAAAATGGGGGGCAAAAAGACACAACTTATTATTAAAATTATTGATTTTTTTCTTTTAATCTGCATGTATTTTTCATGTCTCCGTATGTTTGTAACAGATAATTTTTCTATTAAAACGTAGCTCTAAAGAGGTGGACCCCAATAATTGTCCATTTTCGCTACGATCTTATTTCGCACATAAAATTACCAGTAGATTCTATGTATATCTAAACTCCTCGGTTAATTTTATGTGTAAACTATAAATTACATACATGCACAGTCGTATTACTCCAGGGTGGACTGAATAGGAAAGAACTACTTATTCATTCGTGGTTTAACCCCTGGCACACCATAAGCCATATGACATATGTACCCGCGACATTAAAGACATCATTATTTACATGTAGTGACGTCATTTCATAGGTTATGACTTCAATAATGTGTCATTATGTAGGGGATAAATCACGCTACCCAATAAGTCGAAATATAACATATTTTTCTCCGTGTGTATTTCCGTAAGTACTAAGACATGTGGCTAAAATACACATGCATGTTGACAGTTCTGCGATCGGCACACCGGCTTCCGGTAGTTGATTGTCTCAGATGACGTCACAACTCATCGGAACTCAAGGGAGGTAAGTCATAGAAAAAAATCTGTCGTCGAAAAGATGTGAAGATTGCTTTCATTATATTTACTATTTAGAGACAAAATATAAGCAAATATCAAACTGGTATATGTTTAGATAGGCATTACAAATGTTTCTAGCGTATTATCTCATTTTTCATGTCCGTTCTGTTTTTATATCACATAATCTGCCTGATATACAGTGATTTCGCCCATATTATATTTTTGCATATGTCACTTGTGTAATATGACCTGGAGCTGTTTTTATTGGCTGGAAATTCATTTTGACGTCAGACAGAAACAATAAAATTACGCCAGGAAAAATAACGTGACGTCAGGATTACAAGGACGGCGGGACAAAATGGCAGCATTTGCTAGATTTTCAGAATATATTTTGAGGTGAAATTCTTTGTTATGCAGGTATTTGTAGTTATGTGATAAAAAGTATCTTAAATTTGTGTTCATTTCATGTGAAATTTTTTGAAACTCGTCTCGAAGTTTTAATTTTTGCTCACCAAGGCACGCAAAAATAAAAATTTCTTAGACTTGTTTCATAAAATCTCATATGAAATGAACACTCATGTTAAATCCTATATTTAAGATACTATCTTAATTTTCCTACATAACATTTTTTGTATATATGGCACTATTATGCAATCAATCAAGAGGTTTTTAACTCACCTGAGTTCAGTTGTATCAAATCATTTACATGCATGCCATGGGCAATGATCAATGTTACTTCATAAATTCTACAGGTGTACATCAAAATGGTCATGATTTCTGTTTGCATTTAACACATTAACTATAAATAATAAAATATATATAATTATGCATCCCTTAAATTATCTGGGATGCATATAATTACGAAATAAGTCATTAAAGTTAATTTCATTTTGATAGATATAAGATACATATATCAGTGAATTTTTAGGTGCATTTTGGGCTGAATAAAGGTCCTTTCTCCCAGAGAAATATTGCTGAATTTTCCCAATTTTATGTTAATATTTTCCGAAATATAAAGAAACCTCTCTAAAATATACATATTTCTAGTAAAATGAAAATTTTCCTAATTCAAAAGGTTCAGGCCCCTGAAATACATGTAATTGAGTAAGAAAATCACTTAAAATGTGAATGTAAAATGAGATTTAAAATAATTTTGTAGAATCACAAAAGTTATTAACTTACCGTTAATACTATACACATCATCACCTGAACAATTTGATTTAAATAAAATATTTATTTTCATAACCCAGGTCGTCTTATGTTTCCCGCAATCGTCCTAAAATACCACCCGTTAGTTAGCTATCATAACTGCGCCAGATGGCAAAACAGCAAAAACACTCCATTGTTATCATATATTATGCAGGATATCTTGCATATGTTTTGTGTTTAACCTCAACGTAGGCTATCGCTATCAATTTTTTGATGCTATTAAAGTTTTTTAAGAAACCTTTATATTTTGCTCCTGAACGTTAGTGGGCCTTTAAGGAAAGTTAATACATATACTGGTATACATGTATAAGTAATTTGATAGAACCATGCAAGCAGATGTGTGTTTACACAAGGAGGTCAATATCTAGATACCTTAGAAGGAATAAAATGATCACGAGACTCAGACATGTCACATAATAATATACTGTCAATAGCGGATTTTAGATATCAAATACAAGGAGTAGCAGTCTAAATTGTATACCGTATACATATTGTCATATTAAGTTATATTTACCTAACGCATTAGAAAACTCCAATAAATTTTGGTAGGGTTGCTATACGGATTGATTTTGCTTATCAGAAGCATGTTGTAATTTAGCCTAGTTATAAATACATGAACAGTATTTAACCCAATAAATGGCCATGCAGGGCACTTTATTGAAAAAATACTGGACTACCTATATATATACCCAGAATTAGGGCTGAAACGATTAGTCGAATAATCGGAGGCGATTAGATTAATGAAGCTAATTGCTGATAATCGATTAAAGATTTTATTAATCGTTAATCGTAACATGCATAGCCAGTGCATTGTAAGCTGACTAAACACGTTGACAGATCATGGATTTCTGAGTAAGCCATTCCGACTGGAGTTTCATCTCTTTTTGTACATGTTTTGAACTCAACAAAGCATATATGATGTGAGAAATACTTGTTAAATTACGTCTCTGTGGAAGGTAAAGTCATTAATCAATGAAAAAGTGGATGTCATGAGAAAGCTTGCAACACGCTGTTCGCCAATTTTCACTAGCGATCGACTCCATGTTGTTACGTCACGGAGGCCTAATCGCCGCCGGGACGCTCGGGAGCGGAAGGAGCAGTAATCTTAAACATTTAGATTTTACTATTGCATGTGTTTATCATATAAAAAGAATGTTTTTGTTCATATTCTAATTGAA
Source organism: Argopecten irradians (assembly GCF_041381155.1). NCBI lineage: Eukaryota > Metazoa > Mollusca > Bivalvia > Pectinida > Pectinidae > Argopecten > Argopecten irradians. Next base: position 44,155,896 of record NC_091137.1, on the reverse strand, counting down.
TATAAGAGTTGTTGATTTATTTTGTTTTTTTTGATCACGGAAATAAAAAAGTTCATTGACGAAAATTTGGTCATGTTGCTCCGTGGCGATCCAGATTTGGTTGATTAGTCGTACGTGTGAAGGTCACGTCAAAACAGCGGGTTAGCAGACTTGATTTAAACGATGTTACGGAAGACAATACAGGAACGGAATTCAGAGCTTATTTGGGATAAAATACGTTTGTTTTGTCAATAAATCTATTCTTATTTGTTGGTAGGCTTATATTATATAAGGCATGTCCTCTGTCATATTATACGGTAGGTGTTATTATTAGTTGATAACAAAACATGGCGGACGTTTTCAGTAGTCAGTAGTGAAACAATATAGTTGCCTTCAATTCAAACGATTAATCGATTAGTAATCGATTACATGTGACCGAATAATCGAATACAAAAAATACTGGACTACCTATATATATACCCAGAATTAATGCCACTGGGTACACAACTTTAACACATGAAGAAATGGTATCTGCTAATTATGAACAGGAGGATTCTGTTATTGATAAAAGGGAATTTAGATTGGGAATATTTATTTTTATGAACTTTTAAATTGATTAAGGCCACTTAAGGGTCATCAAGTGCAGCCTCGACCGAATGATGTGTATATAAAAAATGTAATGTACAGAACTTGAATTCATAATTAAGGCCATTTAAGGGTCATTAAGTACAGCCTTGAATGCATGAGTCATATATATAGCCAATAAATTCAGAAGATAATAAATTACTTAAATTAAACTATACTGTGTTACAATGAGAAATTAATATCAGGGTACTTGTATAAAATTGGCAGCACAAAAAATAGAGATAGAGGGGGCCTGGGGGGTAGGGAAGGGGGGGGGGGGGGCGTGAATTGAGTCTAATTAGAAAAGTCAACATGAACATTTGTACTCTAGTGCTTATATATAACTAGAAGAAAATGTTTTAGTAAAGTAAAGTCATCTATATTTCAAATTCATAATTTAACGTTGTTACAATTGAAATGCAGTAATTACCAGCTGATTGGGAGCCTGTTTATTTTTATTTTTCAATTGTACAGTAAATGTCAAAGTGAGAATTACTGATCGTACAAAACATTCAGGTATGTGCATTGAGGGGAAAAAATGGAAACTAATAGTACGAGCGGCAACAGGTTCGTCGCCTAAGGCTGTATAGGGCTTTATCACTTAATAGATTACTTCAGATATTTTTTATATGTCACTGACGTTGACAAAAACTAATCATATAAAGCTTGAAATGAGTCAAGATAAAATGTCAAAAAATACATTCACAGTTAAAATTGTCTAAAGTGTAGCAGATTTATGTATCATGGCTTTAACATCACCGCTATAGTATATACAATGTATTTTATCGCTGCGGTGTGAATTTGTTTGATAGAAAAAATTCCTCCCCATGTAGGGCTAGCTGAGGATATGTACTCGTGCTCTCGCCAGGCGGGACATATGGATTTGACCGTCAGATAAGTGAATCTTGACAACACACTCGTACGTCGGACAAGTAAAAAATTCTGATGCTGATTATGAACTGGACCTTAAATTATATCATAATATGTATGTCTCGTTGATCAGTCAATATATAGGTGACAACAACTGAATACAGCTAAAACAACACGTAATATATACAGTCACATATGCTTAATTATCTGGAAAATATTGAGGGCAAGTGAATTAAAATACCATTCGGACTAGTAGATTTTAGAGGAGCACTTGTCTGACTGACGATTACATTTCAACAATTTCCCACGGCCCTGCGCATGCCATGAAATCAAGTTTTGTTTGTTTGTTTGTTTGATTAATTAACGTCCTATTAACAGCTATGGTCATGTAAGGACGGCCTCCCATGTATGCGGTGTGTTGCGTGTATGTTGGCGCGAGGTACATGTTTTGGGAGACTGCAGTATTCATGTTGTGTCTTCCTGTAAGTATATATAACTATGTGGTCAATATACATATGGGTGATCAGATGGTGAAGTGAGCATTATAAGACACTGTATAAGTAATTAGGGCTGGGTATTGGAAGGTCTAAAACGACACGATACGTATTGACAATACACTGAAACAATACACAATACATATGACAATACAGTGGACCTCTTTTTCAAATTCAGTTGACCATTGTGTTTTGAATATTATGACAATAAAAGATAATTTTGAAAAAATTTACCGAACATTTAATTCGGTTTATATCATCTGTGTTAATTAATTTCTGTCAATTCGTATTCTTAGTTATGAAAAGACGTTTTTAGTCCATCTAGGTGACACAGATGCATTAAACACTTCCTTTTGATTGAAATGTTCTTACATGAATGATGTTTTAGAATAAATTTTGTTTGGAATTTCCTATTTCTATAACAAAAACAGTAGGTTCAGTTGTTAAAACGATACAGCGATATACAGCATGTTTGCGTATCGATATTCGATATGCTGCTGAAAACCGATACGTATCTGTATATTGATATATTGATCCAGCCCTAATAAGTACAATATATGGTTTTGCATCTCAAAGAAAAATTGGACATCGAGGTCCTCTTTAGGTCTAATGTATACACTGTTCATGTATTATAATTACATACATGTACTTCGTATTTCATAAAAGTTTGGAAACATATTATCACACCTTGGCCATGCAGTGCTTGTTTACTTGACATGCATTTGTACACACATATGTACAAATGTCAACTGGGTATATCAGAAACATATATACATATAGAGATTGGAAACTCCTTCTTTGTCTTTGTTGTCAGGCAGAGGGACCTCCGGTTTATAAGCATTTTCCCTTGGCTAACTACTTTTAAGTGTATTCTTTTAAACATGATATTTTTGCATAAATACAACGTTTAAACATTATATCATGGTTTGATGTGACCAGATTTCCCGATTTATGTTATTAAATATGATTTTTGAAAGCATGAAAATCAGCAATTTTACCAGTTTTTTCGAAAATCAAACTTTCAAAACCGGAAGTGCATTTTGTTTTATTAATAAACAAGTTAAAAAATATTCTTTTTCTATCCAAAATCGTATTCAAACCATCTGAAAAATACTGAACTTTCATAACATATCAAAGTTATTCTGCTGTATTTAACTATATATTTAAAAGTTTATCTAAAAACCCCTAAGCACATACAGAGGTACAACTGCCTATTGTAAAAATGGCGGAGCCTTGTCAATCTCTATGTATATATGTTTCTGGGAAACACAACTATAAAACAGTTTTTTCCTCCCTAGCGCTTTTTCGGCTCATGCCGGTCTTCAGGGGTTTGAATTATTTTATTTGTAAAACATGACATCATAGTACAGTAACGTCATAGTAAGATTACGTCATAACATGGTACATAAAGATATTGTGAATGGTTCTGGAAGAAACTAACAAAAACATGAGGACAAAATAAAAACTAATATGAAATTCCTTTGTCCCGTTCTGAATTTAGCACATTGACAATATCTTTATGTACCATGTTATGACGTAATCTTACTATGACGTCATTGTACTATGACGTCATGTTTTACAAATAAAAGAATTCAAACCCCTGAAGACCGGCATGAGCCGAGAAAGCGCTAGGGAGAAAAAAACTGTTTTCTTTTTATGTATATTAAACCATCACATGGACATGGTTCTTTTTTACTTATGTTTCTGGGTATACCGAGCAGGTAGACTAAAACCTGTACACAAATTATGACCATGTATCCGACCATAAGCATTCTTAACAAATAACAATATAATCACATGCACAGTTCGGGTTAAATGGGTAAATGAAACCGGAGACATAAATTACCAAAAACTGTTACCAGATGGTATTTATATCTCTGATATCATTTTAATGTAGATAAATTTGAATGGAATCAGGTTTGCAGGTAATATATGGCTTAATGGAAAGGATGAATTAAATAATTGTCTGATTTATTGAGTCTTTCAAAAATAATGTATAATTTTTCTTGGATATTAGAAAACACAATGTTATTACTTTTTCGGGTCAACAAATCTGGTTTACCTAAAGGGTCAATATATAGGACTCAATTCCAGAGCGTGTCATATAACGTTCGGTACAACTTACTTCTGAAACTCCACATTTCCCTCCCCAACAAACCCTCCACATATGTTTCTGTGTCGTTAAGACATTGTTCCGAAACATTGTACTGGGGTATGCTGTCCAAGATTGTGAGAACGTCTTGGAGAGGAGAAGCGAGAAGGTTGTCTCGGTACAATGGGGACAGCTGCGAGAACATGGAGAAAAGACGAACCGCAGGCTTCGAGTAGTCCGATTTCATTATCTGTGATCGGAGAAGACGAGTTTGATCCAGTCGATCCGGAATATCATTCATGCCTTCCATGATGTTTGAGTAGGCATCCTTTTGACCATAGGCCAAAGATACACATATTGTCCACAGTAGGCCTAATATTACAACCCGCGCCATGACCAGCTGATTCTATAATAACAGGTCACTAAATCCAAACCCGGCTTGCGAAATACGGAGCACAATATATCCTAAGCTACAATTCCGAAATGTTCCGAATTAACTAGTGTAATACACAACAAAAATTATAGGGCCTAGAGTCAACGGTAAAGAAGGCCAAGGCCTAATTCAAACTTTACCAAAATATACATTTACATTAAATATTGCAGGCAAGCAAATTGACATGTACATGTAGGCTAATGGTAATAGTCTAACAGATCTTTATCATTTTTTTCTTCATTTTTTTAGATTAATTATTTTTATGAATTAATTCTTTGTTTTATTAATTACGGTGATATTCAATATATATACAAATACATCTTTAATTAATCAAACGTCCGTTTAAAAGTGACATAAAATCAGAATAAATATATATACCAGAGCGAAATAAATATGCATTTGCTTATTTTAGCAAGTAGATTTTATAAGGGACAAATGTAAAAATGACATACATGTAATGATTCTGAAAAACTGTTTTGATAAAAATATAAAATAAAATATTAGGACATACATGTACCTATATTCATCACTTCATCACGCCAAAATAAATGATTTTATATATAACAAAACTTTAAATTGAATACGGATATTTAATTATAAGTAAAAATGTATTTTAGCAAGTTTAGGGCACTTGCTATTTTCAGCAAATGACAAAAAAAGTAAAATTCTAGCCTTAAAAATGTCGTCATAAGATACTCCAGATCTAAAGGACGTCTCTCTAGGACACTTTGGCATATTGTCCATTGATTGTCCTTTATACACAGACTTGACTGTAAGTAACATACATGTACATGTACATATGTAACACGCAGGTATATATGTACATGTGTAAGGATGCGTCATTAAGAGAAAAAAGTGCGTTTGGTGTAAAATCCCGAGGATATTCCAAATATACAATAATATGCATCTTATAAGAATCCATGACATTATATGTATATATAGTTATTACTAAGCTTAGGAAGGATGGGCGGAGATCACACAGGTACACAAGTACTTTATAAAATAGTTTATATACAGTGTATATGGACATGCTGAACATGTAGAACGAATATAGATTATATTATTATTGAATTATAGATGAAATAACTACCGATTTAATGAGCAAACGACACAAAAATTATCCATACGTTACGATCTGCGTCCAAATAAATCTAAAAGTGTATAGGGACCTATACATGTTCGAATTCATGCAGCGTGAAATTAATCTCAGAGATTTTGAACAGTTATTTGCTTTCGAAAAGAAACGAAAGATCTAAGAATAAATCTATTGCACAATTTGCTTACGTCAATTTATACAATGTATGTGCGATAATGAGGACGTATCCCGACCGTTCAATAGTTAGATGTTATAATTAAATTAACATATGATAGCCCTACATGTGATTTTGACATAGCACGTGCACGTACCCATGTTCAGCCAGAGTCAATATCAGCTCAAGGGCCACAAGTTGTAAAACCTATAATATGCTAGTTATAAAATGCTATGTAACTTAGGTTGATGACTAAGATGAATAAGCGTTTAATTAAAGGCCCACTACTTTTCCGAAACAAAAAACAATCAAAAGCTTCTTAAAAACAATTATATCATAAGAATATATATAGAATATATATCGAGTAACTTTTGTGAAAGATATACCTTTTTTTCATTTGGTCTTGTAGATAACGGTATATGGCTAAACCAGAACAATTTAGATAATTCTGTAAATTCTAGTATTATGTATTATCACAAAGAATTTTTGGCAGTGCTTTTCAAGATATGTTTGCATTGTTAAACAATTCCTGAAAAGACATTTAGACTGTGGATGACTGTGTTGCTTTGCATTGGTCTGTTATTTTTCTTCTTCTGAGCTGCCTCCAGATTTACTATGCTATAGTCCAGGGATGGATATAACGTCAGTGATAATAACCCATGGAGTGTTGAGTAAGTGTTTGAGTAAATATGTCTCAAAGCGTCACCAAATTGTTTTAAGTTGGATAAGATTACATGTCAGCACAGTACAATGCATATCGAAACTGGACGATACAGAAATATAATTGTTTAGAATGAGCGTTTTTATAGAATTGTGATCTGGAAGATGGAGATCATTTTCTGTTTAAATGCTCAATTTTCCGAGATATCCTATCAAAACGTATTACATTATACTATTAGACAAACATGTTAACTTTTTAAATGATTCAACTAATAAAAGTTTTCACTATGGTAAGTAGCCTAAATACATTTATGATTCGACTCAAATAAGGAAAACATACTAATATTAAAGATCGTCCATCCCCCCGCGCGGTCCGTCCGTCCGACGGACAGATACATACACAATCACTGAAAACCTTTTCTCCCATATTTCACAGGGATATCCTGTGGTTGATAGGGAAAAGATATATCTTTCTCCCATACTTCACATGGATATCCCGCGGTTGCTAGGGAAAATATTATCTCTATCTTACACTGGGGTGTAAGACAACTCACACGCGCTAGGACATAACGCACAATGTTCGGTCACTTTTACGTCACGCCAGAATTTCATTGGAAAAAGCGTTGAACAGTAAAAGGAAAAAGCGTTGAACAGTAAAATAAGATAAGAGCAATACTATTTTTCTAAATTGAAAAACAGAAAGGATATATTTATTCAATTACGGGAGGACTTTTTCTATCCATGCGTTTTTGTTGAGAAAATGACGTTTTTTGGCGCGACAGATGTAACACGCATCTGTATGCGGTTTCAGTTAAAGTGTCACTGTGGTCATACTGAACACCACATGGCGGTAAAATTTGACACAGAGATTCACCGAAAACGCACTATCATGACGTCATTTCGTTATAATGAATTGTGACGTCATACTTCAAAATGGTGGAATTAGTTTGTAGACTTGCCGATCGACAGATCAGCAGAGAAAAGATAAAAAAGTGAAAAACCACAAATACACACAGTACAAAACGGTACCAATTTATGATATAGAGACATGAATTGTTAACATAAAAATACATTTTCTTCTATTTTAATAACATGCCAGAAAATATAGACTGCGACGTCGTTCTACTTTTTTATGGAACAAAACCTTTGTCTTGCAGAAATGACACAATTTTTTTTTTAGATTGACTGTTCTGTCACGCAAGTTCACGACGTTGAAAAATGTGACTGCGGATCGAACAATTCCAGAGCACACGGACGTTAACTCTGTGGTCTCGGGCATCATTAAGAACAATATGGTGTCCTACAAGGCTCCATTCTTGGTCCTCTTCTTTTTATTGATATAATTGATGATGAACGGCAAAAGTATGCACTCTTATCTGACAGAACATGCCAAAGGACAATGTGACGACCAGATGAAAGACGATTTGGCGATTGTGATTAATATCACCGATGAAGTTGAAGGTTACATATGAAAACGAAATAACAAAAACTCTACGTATAAAGTATATGTTATTTATGTGAAGTGAATATCATTTGTAATATCACTAATTACCAATTATATAAATTAATAAAGTCATCAGTTGTCTTAACCACAATTCGGCATCTCTTCCAGTTTTCTTGTTTTCGACCAGTTTCACGTTCTTCATTTCTTGTGCATTGCACCAAGTTGCTGGCAGGGACATACTGTCTTGCCATGAGTCTTGGACACACACCGCAGTCGTTTTGATGGTTCGCCTGGCGGAAGCAAATGGTTCTTCTTGGGTCTGTTGTGGAGTCGAAGATAATTTTGGAACATCAGACTTCTCCTTTTTCAGAAGTGGAGAAGGTGGTGGTGGCGGACACGGATAGATTATAGGGTTCCTGTCCACAATCCAGCAAGTGGGTTTAACTTCCCGTACAACGATAGGCAAGGCAAATAGGATCCTTAGTCCACGCGGCGGTGGGGCAATTTCCAGACGGAACCACTTCTTTCCGTAGGGCTTTTCTGGTTTCATCACTTCCATTTCCTCCTCTGTCATGTATGGGTGTATTTTCGGATTTCTGTTGCGCTTCAGACACTTCAAGAAGTCAAAGCAGCCCATTTTTGGTCTCTTACAGATCTATCGTCAGTGTGTATGTTGATGTTCAGAATATCAATTATGACGTCATCTTTAGTTACTTACTCATTGTGACGTCGTGGGTTATCTGAAATCTCGCGGGACGTAACTTGCAATCTCTCCCAGGGTTCTTTGCGGCTCCTGAATCAGAGGCGGGGAGATTTGCGATATTTTAGAAAGAAAGACATTTGTTCTTTGTTTCCTCTTTACAGAGATTTACAAATACGGTTGTATGTCAATTGTTTACGAAGTAATAAAAATGGACCATTTCTGCATCACATTATTAACAGAAGTTGCAAAATTGAGCATTCGGATTGATCATCTCTTCGCATCTTCATCAAGTATACAAAGTCGTTTGTATGGCAATTTTACAACTTAATCAAAATAGACAGTCCCCGCATCATATTATCTACACAAGTTGCTAGATTGGTCATTAAGATTTAAACATCTATCTTCATCGAGTAAAATATCTTACTTACTACCAAGTATAAATGAGCACTTCTGAATATTTTTTCCAGCACATAGGTATGGTGGCTGATTACGGCCATCTCGTGTTGTTGTGTTGTCGCCTTGTCGTGTTGTCGCCTTGTCGAGTTGTCGCGGTCTCAAACTGCGACAACCCGAGATTTAACAGTTAAAATGTCGACTTGTCGCGTTTTCGAACCGCGACAAGTCGACAACACGACAAGACGACAAGTCGACAACACGACAAGTCGACATTTCAAACACGCTAATTAGCGCGTACAGAATATCGTGTTGTCGCGGTAAAATGTCGACTTGTCGTGTTGTCGAGTTGTCGTGTTGTCGAGTTGTCGACTTGTCGCCTTCCTGTTACTCATGCGCAAATCATATGAAATAGCCACTATCTTTGAATATAGAAAACTGAAGTCAGTGCTTGTACCATAGACCATATTGGTGGCATATTTCTGCCATCGAGTTGCCGACTTACGACTTAATGATGTCGACATAATTAAGGCATTAAGTCGACATCATATCGAAAGATGTCGACATAAACAGAAGAATATGTCGACTTACCACATGAACCTACCCACATAATGATTCCAAGATAATTATGTAGAAAGTCGGTAACTCGGCGATTAATCGTGTTTATGCTCGGATGTGACACCGACTTGTCAGTAATTGATGTCGACATCTGGTCATGAAAGTGGAATTCAAAGGCCATCCTTTCATAGGGCACTGTGAATATGCAGCAAGGCGCCATACAGCAGAGTTTGACGTTGATTTTGTTAATTCAGAAAAGTTTTTATATATTTGATTACAAAATTAAAAATTGTGATCCTGCATATCCCGGCCATGCAGCTGTAGCCTGCGTGTACGTACACATTGTAGCTGTTAGTCCGAGCTGAGGAAGTTAGAGTGCAAAAGGACTCTGCTTTGTACAACGAATTTCCATCCTCTTGGCCATAATCATTTATTAATATATATAACCGTGGGTTGAAAATTCGTTTAAAAGCTCTTCCTTGCAGGTAGGGCGTAAGAATTGTACCTGCTGCCCCTATTGCATGATCGTAAAAGGCGACTAAATTTAGGATCTTATCTTTTCTTTCTCCCTAAATTACTTTGTTCTTCCTATAGTCTCCCTTGACACCACCTCACTTTTGGCCTTTGGTTGAGCGCTCGCCCCTGTGAGGAAGGCTCTGTCCCCTGGCCGAGACACACCAAAGTCTATAAAAGTGGTAGTTTCTGCTCCTGCTTAGCGCTCAGCATAACGGGAGTGGGACGACTGGTTTGCCCGTTGTCAGTATAATGTGACCGGGTGGGGTGTGTTGCTTGGTGTCTTCGACGGCATGCTTCAGTGATATAGCACTATAAAAAGGGCAACAGTTCCACTATACAAGAAGACATAACACGAATATACCGCAGTCTCCCAAAACATGCACCTCGCACAACATACATGCAACACACCGCTTACATGGGAGGCCGTCCTTACATGACCATAGCTGTTAATAGGACGTTAATTAATCAAACAAACAAACAAAAAAGTTTAAAAGCTGTGTGTGTGCTTTGTGGATTAGCATTCGTATTAAGTCCATGTGGTACATACCGTACTATACTACATTACAATTATTTTTTCAAGATTTTTTTTTTTTGAATCACGAAAAATACCAGTTACGTAATTTAAAAGCCAAAAAGGTCACAGTACAGATACGCAATACCCATTTGGAAACCAGCTTTACTTGTTAGCTTGCCCTATCCAATATTTACATCCCTCGATCAGAGATTTAAATGTAAATCTCTGCCTCGATACACTTATATAAAGGCACAACGAATTTTTGTTACGGTCTTAATGGCCAGATTCAACCTTTGGGCTAAAAATCCTCCCGCGGGACGCGGTTTTAGCTCCAAACTCGGGATATATCTGCATCTATTTTTTGTAGTAAAAACGTAGTAAAAAATGTCACGTGCTTATACCTCATTCATGCCATTGGCCGGGATATACAATTGTATTATGGGTAACTAGTGATCACGTGATTGTGTGTTTACTTCCAAATATGGTGATAGTTTGCTTGCCATTTCTTCGGAGAAATTGATTTATTTGAAAATATTTAGACTCCAAAATGTTATTAATATTGCATGCATATCATTTTGACTTGCACATATGTATTATTTTACTATAAATAATGATCTGAAATGAGTTATAAAACTGTCATTTTCACGTTTTGTAAATAAATGATATAATGCGAATTGACCAATTCAATAGGTCTAACCGTCTAATCTAGGATCAGCGAAGATCGGCTACTCCCGGCTAAATTCGTAGAATTCTAAATTTATATTTATTTATATTATTACCTGCTTTATGTTTCAGAACATATACATGTACATATAACACAGAGAAAATAAGATATTCTTCAAAAGGCCTAGTTATGTATAAATACCAGGTCAGAGAAATCACTCTATTTGGAAGTAAACACACACTCATGTGACCACTAGCTACCCACTAATACAATTCCATATTTATTTCGGCCAATGGCATGAATGAGGTATAATCACGTGACTTGTTTTACTGCGTTTGACTACAAAGAACGCGTGTTTTGTGCCATTATTGGGAAAATCCCCCGTGGATCGTGGTTTCATTTCCACCATTTGAAACAGAAGGCTTAGAGTAGACTTTGATTGTGAAACATTGATAAATTGAAGATTACATGTTGTGCCATGGCAGATGTCAAAGTTCATGTATATATACTCGACAATTACTTGAAACATCATCTAATAAATTTGTGTTGAAATTATAATTGATGTTGACCAGGACATCTACCAGTCTAAATTTTGGTTGAATAATGCGTGGAAAGTGAATTATTCAAACACTCTGGATATCGAATTTTTAATCATTAATTTCTTTTGAACTCGGGACTTTTTGGGTGTGTAATTAGGGGAAAGTTGATAACTTTTTATAATATATGTACCCTACTTTTCTTTTGTTGATTTACGGACCCTGAAAGATACGGATTATGCGGCTTTAACTTTTCCACTTTGTGGAAAATCCTTCGAATCGGATTTATCTCCCTTGATTAAAATGACAAACCATGTACCTTTGCTATGTTATAAAGTTTTTTAATTCTTTTTTTTTCATTCAATAATGAATGCAGATCAAATATATTAATCAAATATGTGTATTAATTTAATTTGAAACATGTTTGTTTTGCTGAAAATTTGCAAAAAAAAATAATATCAATACAAAATATTCATGATTGTAATTTGATTGTTGTTGTTTTTGTACTTGCTGTAAAATGAGAAAAACCGTGTTGTGGAGAAGAAGTTTGTTAAAATTTGAATTTTTTACAAATGAATGAGAGTTGAGAATATGCACAGTTATGAATAATGTTTTGCTTTTAAACAAACAAATAGATATGTCTCCTATATAAACTATGGTAAAGACCCTATCCCCTGGGGAAAATTCCGAGACCCCAGGGCCATGAAATTCACAATATTGGTAGAGGGCCTTGAGACCTGCCATGTAAGCACATAAGCCCGTGTTTCTTAGTATATGTGTACATACATGTATGTATTAGATTCTCAAAAAGCTAAGTGGGCTATGCGGAAGCTTATAACTATTTGTTTGGAAATAATATGGAAAATAAACTATGATATGATAGTATATAGTATTGCTAACAATTTCAAATGGTGGAAATGAAACCACGATCCGCGGAGGATTTTCCCCATAATTGTACAAAACACGCGTTCTTTGTAGTAAAACGTAGTAAAACAAGTCACGTGATTATACCTCATTCATGCCATTGGCCGAAATAAATATGGAATTGTATTAGTGGGTAACTAGTGATCACATGAGTGTGTGTTTACTTCCAAATAGAGTGATTTCTCTGACCGGGTATTTATACATACTTTGGCCTTATTTTCTCTGTGTTATATGTATATGTTCTGAGCCCTAAAGCAGGTAATAATATATATAAATATAAATTTAGAATTCTACGAATTTAGCCGGGAGTAGCCGATCTTCGCTGATTTTCGATTAGACGGTTAGACCTATTGAATTGGTCAATTCGTATTATATCATTTATTTACAAAACGTGAAAATGGCAGTTTCACAACTCATTTCAGTTCATTATTTATAAAAAAAACAGTGCATATGTGCAAGTCAAATGATAAACACGCAATATTAATAACATTTTGGAGTCTAAATATTTTCAAATAAATCAATTTCTCCGAAGAAATGGCAAGCAAACTATCACCATATTTGGAAGTAAACACAAAATCACGTGATCACTAGTTACCCATAATACAATTGTATATTCCGGCCAATGGCATGAATGAGGTATAAGCACGTGACTTTTTTTACTACGTTTGACTACAAAGAACGCATGTTTTTACTACGAAAAATAGATGCAGATGTATCGCGAGTTGGGAGTTTAAAACCGCGTCCCTGGAGGATTTTTAGCCCAAAGTTTGAATCTGACCATTAAGACCGTAACAAAAATTCGTTGTGCCTTTATATAAGTGTATCGAGGCAGAGATTTACATTTAAATCTCTGATCGAGGGATGTAAATATTTATGTAGGCCAAGCTAACAAGTAAATCTGGTTTCCCAGCGTGTATTGTGTACCTGTACTGTGACCTTTATGGCTTTTAAATTACGTAACTGGTTTTTTTCGGGATTCACAAGAAAATACAACATAAAAAAATCTTTTTTTATTTTATTTTTTTTATTTTTATTTTCATTCATTCTTTTAATATAGTATAGTACGGTATGTACTACATGGACTTGGTACGAATGCAAATCAACAAAACACACACACAGCTTTGAAACGAATTTTCAACCCACGGTTATATATATTAATAATTCGTTGTACACTTCCTTAGCTCGGGCTAACAGCTACGTACACGCAGGCTACAGTTTCATGGCCGGGATGTGCAGGATCTGCCATTGTGTTATTTTAGGTCGAGTTATGTAACGTAACTTTGCCGAGATAATTATGTCGACCTGTCGAGTTATATCATGACTTGTTGAGATATTTATGTCGGCAAGTCGACTTACATCATACATCCTGGAAAATTGACTTACCTTATTACGACGAGATCCACGATAGTCAGTCGCGATAGTGTAACTCGACTTTCCAATATGAATATGTGGACTTATATATCTCAACAAGTCATGTTATAACTCGACTGGTCAACGTAACTATATCAAAAAGTCATCTTATAACTCGACTTGCCGACATAACTATCTGGTCAAAGTTGAGTTACCCTAAGTCGACCTAAACTAACTCGATGGCAGAAATATGCCACCATAAGGATCACATTTTTTTTTTGAAATCAAATGAATAAAAACTTGAATTAACAAAATCAACGTCGATCTACACAGTGCTCTATGAAAGGGTGGCCTTTGATTTCCACTTTCAAGACCAGATGTCGACATCTTTTAGTTTAGATGTCGACATCAATAACTGACAAGTCGGTGTCACACCCGAGCATAAACACATTAATCGCCGAGTTACCGACTGTCTACATAAATATCTTGGATTCATTATGTGGGCATGTACATGTGGTAAGTCGACATATTCTTCTGTTTATGTCGACATATTCCGATATGATTTCGACTTAATGCCTTAACGATGTCGACATTATTAAGTCGTAAGTCGGCAAATCGATGGCAGAAATATGCCATCATAAAATTGCAATATTTTCTAATTTTCGGATTAACGGGCCATCGAACTATTAGGTATGGAAACGTATTTGGCCCTGCATTTGTTGTGATAAAACATAGTCTAAATGACCTTAAAAACACGACATGGCGAGCAACTTGGCACTTTCGCGATATAGATTGTGCGACATATCCCTTATGATTGACGTCATGTCGACATTTACTTTGTCGACTTGTACAGATACAAATCGATAGGCGACTCAGGAAAGTCGTTTGTGTCAAAGATTTTAGACCATGTCGTCTTAATTATTTCGACTTGTCATTCAAATAAAAAGAAGTCGATTTCACGAATATCGACTTGGTGCTCAGCGAAGGAAGCGGCTGGAGTAATAACAGGGTTATCTTCATATGCAAGTAAAGATTCAATATTTTTCGAAACAGGTCTAGGAAATCTTTCGGAAAGGAAAAATGGCGAAAAAGAAGAATATCAAGTCTAGTGTACAAAATGAAAACAAACAAACAAACACTCCTATATATAGTTTTGTAACAACTCTTTTACCAAATAAGGTTGGTGACATAGTCAGTACAATTTACGAAGTAATTATGCTATTCCTTCTTTTTGACTCTCTACTAGCACCGCGTCCTTTTTACCAACAACCTTAAGCTTACATCTGTGGAATTCTTTAGAAAAAGAGGAAAAAACATTACCTTCTTTGCAAACTTTTGAAAATGCTATTACAAATTATTCTTGTTAGTCGCCACCTTCCTAATATAGTGACATATACGGCGATCGCATTTTTAATTTAATAAAGTTCATAAAAATATCTGATTTGCTTCGTTTTAATATTGTTGAAAATCCTGTTAGTACATGTAGCAATGTACACCCTTTCGAGAATACTTCACATTATTTCTTGGAAAGCAACCTTTATGAAGCAGCATTAACTATATTTTTTTAAAACATAGATAATCTTAATATTGGTATTGTTAACCTACATTTAGCTCTGCTTCAGTAAAGATCATGGATGTGCTATGTTTGTATAATGGGAAGAACAACAACAACTCCATATTCTAGAAGTGAATGATGTCATTTATTATTATAATAAATGACGGAAATACAATCAATAATCTTTACTTATTATAAGACTTGTTTGTTAATATAAATGGAGTAAAGAAAATCCTTATACAAAGATGGGATCAATTAACGCCAATATAGTTCCAAACTGTATGGTTATAAATACAAAATAATCTTTACTTATTATAAAGACTTGGAGGAGTAAAGAAAAATCCCTTATACAAAGATGGGGATCAATTAACGCCTTACTCCAATACTAATAACAAAATTAAAAACATAAAATGAATCAAAAATACATAAATACATGAATCAAAAATACATGTAAACAAAAAATGAACTGATCTAGAGGTGGAAGGGGAGGTGGTGGTTTTTGATGTAGAATTTCTCAAAAGTCGCTGTGAAAATTTTCGTGTTGTGAATTTCTTTGTTCCATAAACAACTGAATGCGCATGCGCTTACTCACATAATATCCGGACAATTTTTTAAATAAGAGTTACTCCCCTTGTCACCTACATTTACTGATAATTATTGAATATAAGTTACTTACTCAACAGACGCTAAAACCATTTATGTACATAACATAAATAAGACTTTATTTTTATTTGATAATGACAATCTGCCTATACACATAAATGCAGAATTAAGTCTTTATTAGTCTAATTAGTATGCCGTAATAACGACGTTATTACGACATACTAAGTCGTTATTACGACATAACTAAGTCGTTATTAAGACATAACTATGTCGTTTTTACGACATAGGTAAGTCGTTAAGCCGTAATTACGACATACTAAGTCGTTATAACGAGATACTATGTCATTATTACGACATAGCTAGGTCGTTTTTACGACATACTAAATCGTTATTAAGACATAACTTAGTCGTTATTACGGGATTCTATGTCGTTATTTCGACATAACTAAGTCGTTATTACGACATAGCTAAGTCTTTATTACGACATACTAAGTCTTTATAACGACATACTAAGTCTTTATTACGACATATTATTTTTTTCAATGTGACCTTAACAGGCTTCCTTACAAGCTCAAACTTTTCAATGGCGGTAATGGTGTAAAGTAAGTAATTTTTGTAGCTAAAGAAAGGTACTAATTCGTCTGCTGCTGTTTTTGATTTTTGATAGAGAAAAATTGCATGTACCATTCGGTAGTGGTGAAGCATCTTTGATAACTAGGACTCTAACATAATCCTTTCATACCTCTTTCAGTACAAGGGCCACAGCATGAAAATAGGCCCTCGTCTGATATATGTTGTGGTGATAACAATTTAGAATTTAAGATGTTAAAACTGAAGCATATCAAGGCGTTTGCATACATTTGATCTTAGTTTTGTTTGTTTGATTAATTTACGTCCTATTAACAGCTGTAGTCATGTAAGGACGGCCTCCCATGTATGCGGTGTGTTGTGGGTATGTTGTGCGAGGTGCATCCAGTGAGAATCCTGCATTCTGATTGGTCGAGAGATATTTGGTATTTTACACTATCACACGGCGGGTAACATTAGAACAATAGGAAACAATAGACACGTTCGTAGCAACCCCCTAGCAACGGGTGATAGTGTATTTTTGACAGTGTAAAATATTAACCGCCCAAAAAAGATGCGCACTCATTTCTTTTTTCGGCGCCATCTTTGTTTTTTGAAGCGACGCTTCAAAATTTATCTGGAGCTATTTAGTAATAGTTTTGCCATATTAGTCTGTTTATCAATAAAAAAATCATATTAAGGACGGAGCTTTCCGTTCACGTCTTTTCGCTTACCGTCAAAGCGCTATATGTTGGTTTTTATGAACCATTCGGTGATTAGGTGAACGGAAGACATGCGATTTCAAGCGTCTTCGTGACGTTGCTAATGTTGTAAACCGACGAAGGGACGAAGCCAAAATTTATTGAGATTTGCAAAAACGTTAACATTTAAACAAACGCAGGAAACAAGACAACAAGAATTTTCACTATATGCTTATTGTGAGTATTCTTTTTTGTAATGCAATGAAAGTTAGCGCTACTGAGTAGAAACTGATATGCTACAGTATTCTACTGCCGACGGTGACTGTTCGACTTTTGCTAAAATCAGTTAAAATGTTTTAATAGATTGCAAAGACTTGAAAACTAGTTTTGTTTCTAGACTTTTGGTATAATAAAATAAATACTACCTGCATTAGAGGGTGACAGTGCCTAGTGTCACCCCGAGGATATCACTGTCACCCTCGGCGATTATATCGCTTACATACACTGCAATATAACTGAATAAATATCAAATTCAGAGCAAGACATTTTTTTCAAATATAAATATGAAGGTCTTTCCGAAGGAAATTTATACAGCAAGTCTACAAATTAATTGTGAATTTGGTGTGTTGTGAGTGGTACAGTTGAAATTACAAGTTAGAATAGTCGTTATGTTTGTTTTTGACAAAAATAATATTTTTTTATTTCTTTTCATACTAAATTCGACTTTCTGATTGGCAGATTGTTTTTTCTTCATATACTATGAAGAAAAATTCTGAGAATGGCGCAAGCACCCGACGTTATCACGACGTCACAATAGAAACGTCGACGTTGCGTATGGATTTAAAAAATAACCCATTAGAAAATCAATGTAATCGTACGTTTAAGCGTATTTTACATTATCAAGTAGACTGAAAAAAAAATTGTAAGCATTGATGAAACTATTTTTAACTCCATCGGGTTAATAAATTTTGTCTGCAAACTGTGCAAATGATTATCCGAGGCAGTGCTCGACTAGGACAATAGGGACCATTTCGTACCCGGCCGAAAATGCATAGTAGGCTGGTCGTTCTAGTATTCATAGATAAACAAGGGACCTCATCTATGAAGTGACGTCATTGGAATGACGTCAAACATCAAATGAAAAGACAGCTTTTACTCTAGCCTAATTTTTGCAAAGTGACAGGGCTCTTGCAATATGTTTTTAAGATCACTAAGTCAAAGTCTAAGATGACCTATGGACATAACCTTATGTCCGGTATTATCCGTCGAAAACATTTTACATTTTCGATCACTGTACAAACTCAATTTAAACTTTGCAACAATATTATACGCTACGGGGAATTTCCCTTTAGATCATTCGGTAGAGCCAGTAATAGTAATTACCAGGGTCGCAGCTTCGATTCCGTCTGGCTGCACACAACTCTTGCTCATATTACACTTTATTTAATTGGACGTTCCGCAAGCCATTGCTATCCCAAGGAATTAGACGGCTATAGCCAGAGGACATTGAATTATTTTAATAGAAAAGCAATTGGTAAAATTTCTTTATGGATTTTCACTGGTTTAAAGTTCAACTTTTGATAATCCGATATATTCTATTGTTTAATTGTCTTATATGTCCGCCGTTCTTTCGTGTATTTATATATGACTTGAGCTATGTTTATTGGCTATATATAGAATATATATAGCATGAACGACAGAAGTATTCAGTTAAGGTCACCGTTATAACAAGTTAGAATTTTAGGGCTATTAGGTTTGAGTCAGAGTCATCGTGACTATTCTTAGAAATAAAAAAAAAAAAAAACACACACATTGTCAGCATTTCACAGTTTAGTTTTTTTCATAGATCGTAACAAAACCTGTGAATATACATGAACTATCAAAATATCTTTGACAAGTTTGGAGTTTCATGGTTACCAGATCAAGGTCAAAGGCACTTTTGCTGTTTCTTGGAAACATTTGTCAACATTCCCTTTTTTCTTCATTGCATCAAATATAATGTAAAAACTTGTTTTATTCAGCAGCACAGCAGGTTGCATGTACATGTTTGTTATAAGTTCGATAGTACTGTTTTACTCAAGTGACGCTCAAGATACATGTACATCTTGGTTTCCTCAATGTACGCCATGTAAAGATACATTTTAGCAATTGTTATTACATTTGTATTGACCAAAAGAGTAAAGTCAGTCTAAAGAATATCTGAGCGCCTCTACGTCTTGTCTACCCTTAAAGAATATGTCGAGCAAACTCGATTTTTAAAGGACCTCGGATTTCCTTGAAGTAACAACAACTATATCTTCCTACGCTTTTCCGGCTAATAATAAATTCTATAATTTTCTATAAGCGAATGCTATTTATTGCAGAATATTATTTTAAAATTCAACATTAAACCAAACAATATAGATTATTTTGTGGACATGAGAGTTTAACTTCTAAGTGAACAATAAATTTTGCATTCAACGTCCGCCATTTCAAAACAATAGCCGTAACGTAATCTACAAATGGGGCGCAATGTACTAAACAATAGCCGTGACGTTTTCTACAAGTGGGCCGCAATGTACTTAACAATAGTCGTGACGTTTTCTACAAGTAGGCCGCAATGTACTTCACAATAGCTGTGACGTAATCTACAAGTGGGACATAATGTACTAAACAATAGTCGTGACGTAATTTATAAGTTGGCCACAATGCACTAAGCAATAGCCGTGAAATAATTTACTAGTCGATCGCAGTGTACTAAAATAGCCGTGACGCAATCTACAAGTGGGTTTGCAAGGTACTAAACAGTCGTCGTACATACAAAAATACATTAATATTATGTGACCCTAGGTCAACTCACGGCAGAGGCGAATGAATGGCAGTCTGTGAGTCTGAATGAAGCCTGAGAGATTTTGTTGATTTATATGAATTCTGAAATAAGTCACTATTGTAATTAATGCAGAAATAAGACTTAATCGATGTCACTAATGTTGACATGGTTACGACCACCGTCTATATAAACCATAGATGCCATAGGAAGATAGTTTAATGCTTACGGAAATATTTTAAAGAAAAATCGAATAAATTGAGAAAAAAAAACCTCTGGTGTGTCCTTCATAAACAAACCGACTTTCCGACGTCCGCAACAATCGTACTACTTGGGGACTATTTTAAAATGACTGTATGGCTGCCATTTGTAGTTGACTACAACCTAATGGTGACGTAGATTGGCACCCCTGGATGACATATTTACATCTACTTACCACTTTTACTATATCAATTAACCAAGGCAAAGTGAAATCTATGGATATAACGGACACCCAAAACGAGACCTTTATGACGTCAATAATGTTGAAATGGTAACTTCTGAATCAACTGATCACCGGCAAAATAGCTGTTCCATCTTGTGGATTAAATCGTCGTTGATAAACGTGTTTCCTGATCCATCTTAAGCAATGTTCATGTAGAGACACAATGAGTTAATGATGTAAATAAAAGTGTTAAACCATCTTCCAATTCAAGTGCTAGCGCGCATTATGAAGACTGTCTGTAAAGCTCTGGAATCTATATAGACCATAGATTCTATAGGAAGACAATTCAATGCTTAAATAATTGATTGAAATCAGTAGATAATGTAAAACTAAGGAGTAAACTATTTGTTAATCAACATTGTCCATAATTTATACTGACCATAAATTTAATAAAAATAACATATTGTGACTTTAAAATTTATTATCGTTGATTTTACGGTAGCATTATGAATGAACGATTTTATAAAGTCTTTTTACGTGTATCGGTAAAATTTTAATGTATTTCCAAGAGGCGACTCTGGTATATCCATACAATATTCATTTCAATAGTAATTTCTACACGTGATGTCATACTAGTGTTCAAATAACTTGTCTCATTACATTACCCATAGTTACGTGTACGCGAAAATAATATAAATAAATTGCAGTAGATATCTCTATGTCTTAAGCTTTAACCACAAACTTACTTATTATCTTTTTTTAATTATGCGATTATTATCTATTCATAGACATTTTAATGATGTTGGTGAGATAAATAATTAAACATATTTATCAAAGCAAAGAAAAGCTCATCAATATCCTCTATTGCAAGCCATGTTTTTAATTTGTCACTTCTAATTACAGCTGTCAATTTAATAATTTATAAAAAAAATCATCTGTACAACCCCTGATGACTGCGTCTATGGTTTCCAAAGCACACGGGAGTAGATGAAAGTAGTCCGCTAAACCTGCCTAATATACGCATTTTAAGAAGTATTAGACACACAAAAAAACCTAATGATAAAGGCAGGTTTAGTGGAGTAGGATGGAAGCGGTCATAAGCTTCATAGATTTCAGGTTGATATATTTTGTATAGTACATCTGGGATTCCATGAGGTATGATGTATATTAAGGTGTCGCTGGGTTCTAATTCGATGTACCTTCCAATTAAGGATAAATATATCCAATTGTTCTTGAATGAAAGACAAAAAAACAAAAACTCATGCATTCAATATGAAGAGGGTTTGCTCTATCAAACATACCGCTAACTCTCATGTCTCGAAAATTAATTATCGAGTAATTATATAAGTCAGTAAATGTAAATCGCAAAGTGACTCATAAAAGTTCTATTCGTTGATTGCAACTTGATCTGCAAGTAATGGAACTGGGTAATAGACCAATCAACCTATTCGTACTTGGCAATGATATAAGCGGCCTTCCGGTTAAAAACGACACCGTTGTGACTTCCGTAGCGACGGGTAAACAAACATGGCGGCCCGCGTATTTTGATTGCTGTGAGCGCTGATCTTGAGGTTCTATACGTAATATTTTGTATCACATCTTTATTTATTTTACATATTATGTAGTTTATATAATCTTACAATGGATCCTGGTGATCAGTGTCTTTCTTTAAATGATGTATCTATGTGGAAACTTGATGCACTCAAAGACTTTTTATCGCAAAGAGGTTTGGCGACCAAAGGTACTAAAGATGAGCTCGTTGCTCTTTGTTTTGCTGCTCAGAAATTATCGATACAGAAACTACCCTCTGCTTCTGAGATACACACACAAAATCAGACGGACTATTCAAAATTACTTACAATAGATGATATTACCATTAAGGACCCCTTTCAGACTTTTGATGGTTGGAGAGATGAAAAAACAGCGATTTCTCAGTGGCCTCCTGTATTTTGTTCAGACATTGTTAAGTTCTTCATGTCATCATCCAATGTTTCAACAACGGAGAAGTATTTAAACGAATATAAAGTAGGAAAGGCATATCAGTATTTTTCATCAAGTTGGCTCAGAGAGGTATTTTACCAACCATTGACACATGATCTCTGCCTTCTAAGAGCCCAGTGTACCCCATCCCAGAGATTGAGTAATGCTGACCACAGTGTATGGGTGTGCGTTAAACAGTCCACAGGCGACATAAAAAGTGCCTACTGTTCATGTACAGCAGGGTAGGTATATTGCATATTAATTATTTGTTTGACATTGCACTCCTCTGATACCAGACAGTTATAGTTTGATATTTAATCACAGATATATCATACAAAAGTATTAGGACAACAAATGGTTGTTTTGCTATTATACATGTATCATATATTTAAAATGTGCTTCCAATTCAATCTTTATTTTTCCATTGATATTATCGAATTTTAAGAACTTGTGAGTATGTTAATGTTCTGCAACACTATTATTAACAGCATTGTCTTGAGTTGATTATTGATGTTACCAGTATCCTCATGAGTGAGTAGCTATCATGTATTATGAATATATTTTTTTAGACTCGGTCAGACATGCAACCATATAGCTGGTCTCCTGTTCCGCGTAGAAGCTGCAAACAAGATGGGGGTTACATCATGCACATCTGTCCCTTGCAGTTGGACTATTCCCGATACTGACAAAAAAATTGTACAGCCATTGCGGGTCAAGGATATGGAGTTAACGAAAACAAAGCATAACACAAAATCAGGTATATATTTTTCAAGTACCATTGCCATATAAATTGAAGCAATGGTGGTGTTTTTAATAATTTCAAAAGAAAGCACATTCAATGATAGAATTAAAACATGAACATTTTGAACTGAAAGATAGTGTTGCGATTTGATTTGAAAATTATAATCAGTAATTGCTTTAGTAATGGTAAATATTAGATACCAGAAATAAGTTTTTAGCTTCTATTTTCCAGTAATTTATTTTTCCTGATAAACTGATAAGGTGTAAAATACTTCATCAGCAACTGACATTCAGAATGTTATATAGAATTTTAATTTATTGTATATGTATTAATTTACTACCAAATGTTTTAACAATGATTTTGCAATAGTACTTTACACATAACTGTCATCTATTTTATATGGTTTAGATTCAGAATAATGCACTATTAATTCATGACTTTCTGCTTTTACAATTGATTAACCTATCATTTCTCTTTGGGATAATGTAAATCATTTGTAAATTCAAATTAAATAAACCAAACACTACAAATTACCTGGTAATTCATTTTTCAAGTAATACCAGGTATGATAATTGGTAGTTATTTCAATAAAAAAAAACACCAAATCATATAATTTTGGTATTTTGAACACTGCAGTCAAGAAAAGACCATCAATTATGAATACTACAAAGGCCAGTTTCAATCCGGTACCGTCAAGCACAACATCACATCTACAGCCTCTGACAGACCAACTAAGAGAGGAAATCCCCAATGCCTGCATTTATAAAGGTGGGAAATCAATCAAATTTATGTTCAAATAGCTTATAATGTAATCATTCCATTCTTCCTAGGGGAATTAGATTATAGTAAGGAAACCTTTTGATTACCAGTTGATTGGTGCCCTTCAATTCACTTAGAATTTATAAACAAACAAAAGAATCTTGCTTATTTATTAGTTCTGATTAAGAGGTAACCTGAAAGAATACAGTCTCTTATTGGAACTTTTTCTAATAAATTTGATGAATAAATTGCATAGAAGTTATATCGGAAAATTTGGTAAATTTCTAATTGGCAAATCTGCATGACATAATGATGAAAGTGGACAATACATTTTTTCTGATTTTTTCCCTTCAGGTTTAGATATGCCCAAAACTCCTGTGGTCACGAATGATACAGCACAAAGACTTGAGCCCAGGACATGTAACTCCTCTAAATTGGACATGATAACCATTGTGGAAACATTCAAGGCCACACAAATGCTACAACCTGGTAAATGAACAAAGTACCGTTATTGAATAGAGCAAATATTGTTCCAGAATTTCAAAATATCAAACAATTATCAACAAAATTTATCTTAAAAACAAAATCACTACATGTATTTTTTTCATACATGTATACATACATACAATGTAACATAACATATTTTAATGAGAAATGACTTGTTTTGCACTAAACAAATTGTTAGCACACAAAAAATTTTATGCTATAACTTTCTTTGTAGATGAATTCATCACCTCATTTCCAGAGGTTACACATGACGATGTGAAAAGTGTCGAGGAGTTAACGAAGGGTCAAAGCATGAATGAAGATTGGAGGGCTTTACGCAAGGGAAGGATAACCGCTTCCAATTTCCATTCTGTAAATACAAAAATGAAAACTTTGCAAAAAAATCCATCAGCAGATGTTACATCATTATGTAATACCCTTCTTGGTGTAACAAACCAATCTTTACAATATGTAAGATCCATTAAGTATGGAAGAGAAACAGAACCTGTAGCAAAGAAGGAATTTGTAAAATCTTTCTCTATTGTACATAAAGATGTAACATATAGTGAATGTGGCCTTGTATTGTGTAAACAGTACCCATATCTTGCTGCCTCTCCAGATTTACTAATAACATGTTCATGTTGTGGGGAAGGTCTGGTTGAAGTGAAATGTCCTTTAGTCATGCAATGTAAAATTTGTACAAATTTTTGTAATTGCTCTCTTCCAAAATATTTGGAAATATCAAGTAGTGGTATAATCACATTAAAGAAGAGCAGTGCATATTTTTGTCAAGTGCAAGGGCAGATGGGTATAGCAGAAAAGAAATGGTGTGAATTTTTTGTACATACTCCAAATGGAAATTTTTGTCAAAGAATATTTTTTGATGCTGACTTTTTTCAGTCCATGTTATCAAATTTAGTATTGTTCTTCAAAAGATACATGGTGGGCAGACTATTGTGTACGGATGAACCAACCAAAGACAACCTGGATGATGTTCATGAGCCCATGGATACTAGCACTGAAATGCCAGACCCAGTAGGGGTGTGTTTTTGTCCAGCATGTCAGAGAATTGTGAAAGAGGTGGAAAATGTACATAATTTGAAAGAACGTAGTGTTTGTTGTGATGCATGCAACAGGTGGTTTCATTACTCATGTGTTAAAGTTACGCAGTATCAGCTAAACCAGATGATAAATGGCTGGTATTGTTCATCTTGTAGAAAATGATCATTGATTATTTATAGACAGTTGTATGTTGGACATTAACATATTTGAAAGAGAGAAAAATCAAGTTTCTACAAACTAATATTAGTTCTTTATACATTATTGGTATATGAACCAGTTACTTGCAATTGACTCTTCAAAAAAAAATGTTCATACCAGGTAAATCATCAACACAAAATCATTGTCAATCATTATTTGAAGCTCAGCATTCGTAACTTTTTCAATGACTTCTTGAAAGAAAATACGAAGCGATCATTTTTGAGATTTTCTGCTATATATGTAAATATGTTTATGATATCATGTATATAATGTATTCAGAGCACAAAACATTACTTAACTTTTTGTATACATATCTATGTACCGTATTTGACCCAAAAAGCGCCCATGGCGCCGAAAAATATTGAAGCAACTCAGCTGACTCTTAATGTTTACCGACATGGGATGTCCGACGAAAGTAGTTCCGTGGATTTTGTAAGTGGCGCTTATTTTTTTTCTCATAGAGGTATGCAAAAAAAATATTGGCCAATCAGAAAGTCGGATTAAGTATGAAAACAAAGAAAAATCAATTATATAAAATTGTTCTACCATTTAAACCATAAATCAATTTGCAAAAGAATTCTTTAAGAAAACCAACAAAGTTTTCAAATTTTCAGTCTGCAATTAATTTGAAGTAAGTGAAATTGAAGCCTAAAAAAGGAGAGGGGTGCATATATGGAAGGGGCGCTTATTCAGTCGAATATGGTATTTCAAGACTGCAAACATGCAAATATTGAAAACTGATATAATATATACATTGTTTTCATAATTTGAAAATTAGATACTGGATTTATTGTAGTGACAAATATGCCTTATATATATCTATTGAGATGCATATCTTGGAAGAGGAGGGTATAAATTGCACATCCCCCCTGCGATTTTGATGATGTCATCTATGTGACAAAGCATAGTCAAGGGTAGTTCATACTTCAACACTCTGAAACATTTTAGCCTTCTTATTGCCTGTTCAACATAAATTCTGTGATTGGCTATTTCTGTTGTACAGCGAGTCTCTGTTGAGGTCATCTGTGCCACACCTCTTCTCCCAGGAGGAATTAAAAGGTGACAGTGACGCAATGCCAGCTCTTCTCTTATAGGGAAACCTCTATCGGCCATAACAGTGTCATAAGCCTCTAAAATGTCAAGAAATCCTGACTGTTCAGTCACAAACTTATCACTTGCCCTTCCTCCCCATGTACTAGAAATGAAATTGATCATTCCTGCAGGGGTGATGCTTACAAGAAGTTTTATAGTATGATGATGCTTGTAATCACTCCAAGTAACAGATTGTGTCTGAAAATTACTAGGTTTCTCAATGAAAACCTCTGTGCAATCTATAATGTGACGAACATTGCTATACTTTTTTGTCTTAAATGACGGTGGTAAATTTGCTTTAACAACCTCTTTCTTAGGGTTGAAAACAAGATCGCCAATCACTTTCCCAAGGATTCGAATCCAAGTGGAAATAATGTTAGAGACGCATGTGGCAGAAACACCAAACCGGTCCCCCAAATCCTGGTTTAAAAGACCTAATCTTATCTTCATCATTGTCATGATTATCTCCTCCTTCTTACTCAGCTTTCTTGTCATAGTTCGTTTGGGCTTCAGCGGGTTTGCTGTGACCCTACTGGGACCTTTCCAGTAGGTTATGTCCTTAAATGTAGCCAGAATGTAAGTATATACAACCATGAAAGCTTTTACTGTTGGAAATCCAGTGTAAAATTTCATTTTCTTGTTGGACTTTGTTACTGTTTGGAGAGTCAGACATGTTTGGGATTTTTGCTTCAGAATTGCCTTTAATTTAATATTTTCTAATTTTAAGTGTTCTATCTCATTTTTCATATCATTGATCTTCAGGTTTTTGGAGAGACACTGGTCACAGTCCGTCGTTGTTTCAGATTCTTCCTTCGGAGTCTCTTGAACAAAGTAATTGTGATCTGCAAAGGAAATATGATTTTGCTCCTGCCCATTATTACACAATGAGGCATGTTCTGAGTTAATACATGTATCAAGTTTCTGTATCTTAGATGGACTCCTATCTATTAATCTTCGTCTTGGTGGTGGTCTTGCTTTTAATTCCTTGGTAGGGGTGTAACCAAGATTGAGAGTGGGATAGGGATTTTCAAGAGTTGGTTCATTGTCAACAAAGTGTAGAGAACAAACTCTGGAGTCATCTTTAGGAAGCCAGTTACAACCACTAGAACCTTTTCTTTGCAGAAGTTTGGCCCATTTTAGTCTAGTCTCAGGATCTTTCTTTTCTGTGGGAAAAGGAATTAATCTAAAAGGTCTTGGACAGTCACATTCTTTATTGAAGCATTGGTGCTTCTCACAACTTGTGTTTAACCACTTTTGCAGTTTGTATCCATTGTTTTTGCACGATGAAACAGCACAAACTCTGTTAGACATAATGCATGCCTCAAACAAAACACAAATGAAAATGAACTGTAAAACTCTAATCATTGCATTTGCTTTCCATATTACCCACAGCAACAAATCTGAAATATTCATTAGGAATTCT
The DNA here is from genome assembly GCF_041381155.1 of Argopecten irradians. Classification (NCBI taxonomy): domain Eukaryota; kingdom Metazoa; phylum Mollusca; class Bivalvia; order Pectinida; family Pectinidae; genus Argopecten; species Argopecten irradians. The sequence goes on along the minus strand of NC_091137.1, from coordinate 44,127,494 downwards.
TTGTAGTTATAATTATCTGTTAATTGTACATGTAAGCATAATTCATCACCATAAAAAATGAAGTTCAGTCGACCCACATTATGAAAAGTATCGGTAATATTTACTTTGATTTTAGTGAAATTGTTCGGAAAATAAACTCATGACATATATAGTATGAACGGTAAAACTAATTATAATAGTAACAACTTTTGCAACTCTAAAAAAATGATCAAACTTGTTTTACAATTCATGTTTAAAATTAAACATTGTTTCAGTCTAGATACCGGTATGTGTAGCTTTAATGGAATATTAAATTCACATATTAATTGAAATGTTTTTAATTATATTACATGTGTTTGATTCTTCACATCTATCAGATAGTGAAGTTTACAACTGAAATGTTTTCTTTGATCAGTTCTACATGTGTATAATTATGTTAATATGTAAATAAGAAACATATACAAATTGTATACATACATGTATGGCGCTCATGTGCTTGTATGCATGTACGTATGTATGTGAAAAAGAACAAATAAATCGTATTTGAAATTCAAAATGTACTTAATGTTTATGTGTATACAACGATTTATAAGTCTTTATAAATCTCACCATGATGACAAAATAAGGTGTACTTGTAAAAATCAAATTCAGATGAATAATGATAATTAATCAATTACTTGTAGATTCATTATGAAACATGTGAAATGTACATACAACGTCCGTCAGGTATATAATGCATGATATCCATATGCCTGCCAATTGACGATCGCGACGTCATATGAATATGACATAGTTTGTAATGTATATGTGTAACAATGCACGTACGGTTATCAGCTGGTTACTCGGAGATTCATTGTAACAATATTCATTATCATCGACATTCTTCAAATCAGCTGTGTATATATATTCAAGTGTAAACAAATGCATCATTTCTAAAATGCTCATTTTTAAATCGGTTTGTTTCTAAGCATTGAACTTTCTGTCACACGATCAAACTTATGTACAGTATCGACTATATAGGACACGCCCCCTTCTCAAACCGTGTAAGATTAGCAATGTCAGCTGAAATAAATATGCAAGATTGAAGATACTCACACAAACAATATTTAAAATGCTCTCAAGTCATCAAATATGTTGTTCTATAGTAACGTTTCATAAACACACGTAGAGATCTCTTCGAATTATGTACACAGAAGCTGCTTGAATATCCCGCGAAACGAGGCGCATCGCTGTCATTTGTTTTCACCGATTTTTAACCGAAAGGCCGCTTATGTTCACGAAAAAAACAAAATGGCGGCGTTTAGGTTGATTCGACTATTGCCTACCATCTTATCAGCATCATGCATTCTATAACTGATCTGTAAGTCCTCTAAAACATTCGCAGTACCAGCATCTCTTACTCGCGCGGAACCCTTCCCAACTGGACGATGAACTTTAGGTACATATTTCTAATTAACTTTGGATTGTTGTAAGAAAGCCCAACTTTTATGCTATTTTTCGTGAAAATCTATCTATAGCTCCACTAATCGCTATACCAAACGGTTTAAGCTTATCGTATCTATCAATATGTATGAGATAATAATTAAGGACCTTTACTATAGTATAATTTCCGTCGTAAACAACGTCTTGATCTCAGATGCACTCCTTTTACGTCAGTGATGCTTCAGTATGTCCTCACGGTATTCGGAAACGAACGCATCCCAAGAACAACTTGGAGTAATTACAGAAGGTCTCTCGGTGCAGATTATTAATTAAGCATAAATTGTCATATTTTTGACACGCATTCTTGTGTAACATACATTGGGTGTTCTAGCATGGCCAATGGTGCGCGTTAGCGCAACATGATAGATATGCTTGAACACCCAATGTATGTTACACACAAATGCATGTCAAAAATATGACAGCCAATGCTTATATTTACATTTTAAGTAGTCATTCCCAATTTAAAAAGAAATTAAGTAAAAATAAAGTATGAAAATAAAACTTATACGTCTGCATATAGCAAAATACCATTTGATAGGACAGCCTTTGAATTGGCGGAAAATAGTGTTCTTCCGGTGTGTTGTCATGGACAACCGACTCAACAATAGCAGTTATGAAATAAAGCGGATATAAATGGATAAATACAACACTTCTATCCATTTGAAATTTTTTAATTAGAATATATTTTCATACTGACCAATTTTTAAAATATTTCAATAATCTTTCAGTGAATTCTCACACAGACTTAAACACTGTCTTTTCGTGACCTCTTGAACTTTGATTATGGTATCAGTACGCCAGAGCCTAACTGACAATGTTAATGTCGGAAAATAACACATTTTTGGCGTAGTAGCAACATATAGATACTGTGCAGTGGCAATGTAAATATTTGTTTGTATTATCTCTTGCAATAGCCTCTCACATGCATGTCTCCTTAATCCAAGTCTCAACTTTCGTTTTACTGTTGACATGCTGATGACAACTCCATGATCAAGCACAAGAAAACCGCAGATCTCACGTGAATTATACAAAAGTCCAAAGTAGTACCTGAGAAGATCATCAATCATTATCATTATCTCCTGGGTATGGAAAAACAGTCTCCGATAATACAAAGTAATTCAGCAATATCAGGAACTGGAAAACAAACATATTGTGTTTAACACTTTCATAAACAGCTAAAACCTCACAGTACAAGCATGAAACGCCAAACATGCCTTCAGGTTATTATGTTATAGATCTAGATTATTTAGAGGGCAAAATATTTCAAATTGTGTTGATCCTGTGATGATAAATGATAATTGTATTAATTAGTTTAACGTTGTTTCTCCGTCAAATATATAGCACATTTCAAAATGTATTTAAAAACAGAATTACAATGAATGTAATCAGAAAATAACATTTTGAACTGAATTGGCATACTTATATGGAGAATACCGCATATATAACAGCAATAATATTCCTGACAAATAGTAAATATTGATTGTAGTAAATTTGCATACGGTTCCACATTAATTTGAATGGTATTCACATTATTACACTGTATTCACAGGTTAAGTTTAACATACCCTTTGGAAGCCCATCTTTCTTTCACCTTTGTCATTCTTCGGCTATTGATGATTGCTTGTATAATCAGGTGATATTCAGGATATCGACTTCATGTTTTTCCAAGGCAAGTCGATTTGTTCATGTCGACATGATGTTATAACTTGTGAAATGGACGACTTTGGTAAGTCGCCTTCATATCTTTATCGGTACATGTCGACGTAATAGTAAGTCACCCGTCGTGTATCTATTAAATGTCGTGTTTGTTACCATCGCCAAAATGTGGGTTTTAGTGATTAAGTCGTATAAAACATGTCGCTAAATCCTCAAGGAACACGTCATGTCGCGTTTTTAAAGTCGTTTAGACTATGATTTATCACGACAAAAGAAGGCCCAAATACGTTTCCATAATTAGGCCTTAGCGGTTCAAGTGACCTTAAAATTAACAGATAACGATTACTGCGTACTACTCAGACGGCGTGACCTGACCATTATTACACGATTATCATATAATAAACAAATTATTGAAATTCATAGTTCAGAGAAAAATACTTTGACAACTCTCGGTAAAGAAATTGCTATCAAATTTCTTCATCTAGGTACAAACACATGCACACAATTATTTCCATTAGCAATCCAATATGGCGAGTGTTATCCATTGTTTGCGCATGTGTACAGGAAGGCGACAAGTCGACAACTCGACAACACGACAAGTCGACAACACGACAAGGCGACAACACGACAAGTCGACAACTCGACAACACGACAAGTCGACATTTTACCGCGACAACACGAGATTCTGTACGCGCTAATTAGCGTGTTTGAAATGTCGACTTGTCGTGTTGTCGACTTGTCGTCTTGTCGTGTTGTCGAATTGTCGCGGTTCGAAAACGCGACTAGTCGACATTTTAACTGTTAAATCTGGGGTTGTCGCAGTTTGAGACCGCGACAACTCGACAAGGCGACAACACGACAAGGCGACAACACAACAACACGAGATGGCCGTAATCAACCACCATACATAGGGGATTAGGGCCATCAAAACGAACATATACATGGACATCAGGATAGTTTACAAGAAATCCCAACAGTTTGTCGTGATTATCGAAGAGACGATTACATCGTATGAGAATTTATGCATAGAAATGTTGTTTGTAGATTTACTACATCACCTACATATGACAGTCTCATTTTCGTGTCGATAAGAGAGTTTTATTGACTCCCCAAGTTTCCATGCGTATTATGGGTACTACTTTCCAAGAGTCATAGGGGATGAGGACCATATTCACTATGTACAGACTCATATTTGAAGTCTCAATTTCATGAAGCCACTTCATGCGGTAATGATTACGCATCACTCGTTTGTAGAATAATCTACATGAGGAGCGAAATGGTCTAAATCATAGAAATACATAATCAACATTTTTTTTGCTGCAATTGTAAATATGTCACATATGAAACTGTTGGGACCGAGTGGTCTTCCGCCGAAAACAAGCGTGCACAGTCGTACAGTAAACAATAGTTTCCACACAAAGGAATCACTCGTTGTTAGTTGATGTAAACGTAATATGTATTTCTGCAAAGATTGGACATTTAAAAACGTACGTGTATTACATATGAGGTTTACGGTCGATTCCAAGCTTCTTCCTCGGATGGGTTCCCATGTACTCACATAGTGTATGTGTTAGGTTTAGAATAATTGAGAAATGCAAACAATTACACATTTGAAATACCAAAAATAAAAAGGCTGCACTTGTTGTGAATTTACGTAAGTTTATTTTTTACGGATGGAATTTGAAAAGAAAAAGAAAAAAACCCGCTTGATTTTACATAAAGATGAAAATTCAGCCGATGAACCCGTTCCCGAAATCGGTTTCCATGCTGAAAATTAAAAACAAGCAAAATTTTTAATAGAATATTTATTAAATAATAATAATAATAAAAAAACAAAACATGAACGCGTACTTAACTAAGATGTGATGCAAAAAAAATCAACAGCTTGTTTTATCCAATGCTTACCCATGATAATTAATAGATACACAATAATGCATATATCATCCAAACATGTTATTACATTATCATATTGTTGTGATATATTACCATATATTAAAGTGCCACTACCTTTACGATACAGAAAGTAAAAGTTTCTTAAAAACAATTATAACGTAAGGAATTGTACATGTACAGTGTATATGGATGGCCTACGAATAGGTTACAACACCAAACGTATGTAAAATCCCTGCGTAATCTATATGAACAGTGAAGATTCATCTGTCTGGCGTATTGATAGTCAACTACTGTGCGGTATTTCGAACGACAACGAGAATCATAATACGACTAGCGTTATGGAAACTAAAAGTAAGATTTTATTTATCTTAATTAAACTTTTCAAATGCGATGATAAGGGTCGTATTAACGTTAAAATATAAATGTTATTTCGGAAAGGTAGTGGGCCTCTATATTATTCATACATGTGTATATGGGAAAAAATAATTTGATATTTACTATTTATTTAAGGAATTGATTTTTATTTTGTTGAGGTAATGAGGGTATAATGATAATGGAGCCCGTGTAAATTTTTATGTAACCCGGCTTCGCCAGGGTTACATAATTTACACTATTATCATTATACCCTCATAACCTCAACAAAATAAAAAATCTATTCCTTATAATTACAGATTTTCACGTAAATAAATATCTCGCGACAGTTTCATATTTTTTATCAAAATATCCATATATTTTTTCTCCCGTCATATCGTCAACGGATTCAATTGAACAGCTGATTCATATGTTCCCACGCCAGCGACTATTCATATGTTCCCACGCCAGCGACTATTCACGTAACAATAAAATCGTCGCACGTGTTGTGCTATCATTATACTTTGATAATGATAATACTAAAAAGCATGCTTGTTGAGTCCATGTCAGTGCAAACTGTAAGTATATATATTTATAGGTACGTTTGCTGGCATATGTAGTTCCGTTTGTTGGAACACGTGTTGTCCCCCATCTGGAATTTACTGGCGCCCCAAAGGATCAGACAGTCTTCGTTTTCTCCCATGTTAGGCTCATTCGGCGCCCAGTCTGTGAAGGTTAGGTTGGCGCCTGTGGACATCCATTTCCACACGTGCTCCACCTCCAAGTCCGACCCGTCCAGCCAGTAGTGGATTGAGGATATTTTCGGATCTGAAATAATCGACCGTTTTTATTTTTATTTTTCACATTTAATGGGCGTAAATTCCGTCTTTGAGTATGACGGAGTTACCTCCCTCGCGGGAAGGTATCTCATTGTGACGTAATTATTTTGTGTGCGAAATCACGTCGTTTTCTCTGAAAGAATGACGTTATGCCCGCAAACACATGACGTCAATATCAATACTTTCCAGCAAGGGCAGATAACTCAGTTATATGCATATACAGAATAAGATTATCTCTAGCAATATTTCAAAAAAGAGCTTATAAGTGATATATAGTAACGGGTAGTTTATCATTCTCTATACTACAGGAGATAGTCCAGGGGTGTAGAGATCGTAAAAGATCGGAACCTCTGGAGTATCGAGGATGACCAATCCCTTGATGTACATCAAATGATCAAATTATGTGTCCTCCGGTGCCTTCAGTTTAACTATGAAATGGTTTAAGGGTGGATATAACGTCAGTGATAGTAACCCCTGGAGTATCAAGGATTGTAGGATTTTTAGGAAAAACTAGGAGATCAATTTTGTCACCATGATTTGGTATATGCATTAATTTATATAAAATGATATTTGGATTTATTCACTATAAACTACATGTATATACTAGAAAGTGATTGCTTCAAAAATTAAATAAAATGTATACTTTTCGTAATCTGGCACAGATATTACCGTTTTTATGCATCTCTTGTAATTCTGTTGACAAGAAGTTTTGCTCTTCTGCTGAAAGCACTGAAGCCAACTGTGCATGGAACGCATGGCATGTTTCCTGTACAAAAAAAAAACAATCAGCATTAAGAAATCTTTAATAGTAAAAACTAGGCCTAGTAGTAATCTAATCAATTTATCCACAATTCCCGTCCGAGGCATTCGCTAATCTAATGATGAATGTGTAATGCCATTGTTGCCATTTGAGAATTGTATGAGAATTACACTGATAGGCTGTCGGAAGTTGTACATATGGCCATTTTTAAATCTTGTTTATCTTTAATGTATTTTGACTTCAAGACTCGTTTAAAAGTAAATTTGTTTGTGTCATTGTGTATCATCTGTTTGTTCTTGTTCTAAGTGACACTTCCTGGAACTAAACTTGTGTTATATGCAATGAACACTCTTTAACTCTTTTAAGATTCAATGATGTGTCAGATATGCTCAATTTTTATTGGCTAATACATTATAACGTGGGGTCGATATATAGCATATTGACTTGATGTTTTCGTTTTTAGAAAGATCAAGTCAATATTCCTTTTGTGACGTCATAACCCAAACGCTGAGCTCTTCAGGGTGACGTCCTATGTCAATCGTTCTTCTTGCTTTTTTATCATTTACATTTTATTGATTTTCATCAAAACATGACATTACAAACATAAAAGACAATACACAATTTATCATTTCATAGTTGCATGATTTTATGTTACCACTTAAAGTGCATACTGCCTCACTAAAGATATGATGTAGATGACAAGACAATCTTTACGATGGAAGCTTGAATCAACCGTGGTATTAAAAAGCATGTAATTATAAAAGGTGTATTATTCTGAATTATGAATACATGGTATATTGTCATTTATCACTATACTACCTTTTGATGAAGATACCACATTACAAGATTAAGCCAATCATAAAACTAGAAGCAAATAAGCAATTTTGACACCAAAAATGTACAGATTAATATTGTTTAATTTTGAAACCCGAATTCAAGGTGCACATGGGTATGTATATATATGTCCATATATTTATACGGAGGCTTATACTTATAAACATTTGTGATGTCAAAAATGTTTAGATAATGAGTTGTCATTTTAAAATTGAATACACATGGTGAGTAAGTTACCACTTCAACTGGCTACTGTTTCACTAAAGATAAAATATGACAAGACGAACATGACAATACAAACTTTCACATTTGCGGTGTCAGAAATAAATATATTAATATGTTGCGGAATAAACATTAGTACCAAGATGATGCCTTAGTTTTTATTTTTAGATATACAATATATACATGCATATAAGATATACAATATATACATGCATATAAATTAGACTATGGATCAGTTATGAATTGTCCTCTGAGAGATTACTCATTCTATCTAAAAATCTTTGCTCATTGATAAAATTAAGTTTTTCAGATTTATAGTATTGTTAACATTTTCAAAATTAAATATCTGCTTTTGAACTTTGAGGTATGGATATATCTTTTTAGCAAAAGGATTATAATATTAGAATACGAGTTTGTCTTTAAATTTCAAAATATAAGGTTTTCAAAATCCAAATCTTCCACAAAATAAGGTGCTAACCACTCTTTTACTTCTTCTAAGAATTTGCTAACAATATTACATTCAGAGAATAAGTGTTTGTATGTTTCATTATGAGCACCACAGAAACCACAGAGTGGAGAGTCTGCTCTATGAATTCTGTATCAAAAGTGTATTGAAACCACCGAAGGCTAGTATCTTTGGTAACCTTCATATAGGTAATACAAATACACTTTTCCACTTTTTTCATGTACTCTTCATGAACAGCTGTAGGTTTTACAAATACATTTTATATATTCCTACATCCCTTAATATCTTGGAATATTGTTTCTAGAGCATGAGGCCATTCCGAAAGCACTGTAGGCAGAGGTAGGTTCCCTAAATTAGGCCAACTTTTTAAAACTGCCTTTTTAATTCCCTCAAAAGTGGTAAAAGGTAGATGAAAAAAGTTGTCTTCACAGAATCTTTCATATGTATACAATTTACCAGCACTACAATCAAATAAATCCTAAATACTATAAACTCCATGTTGTGTCCATTTTTATAGAAAATGCTACTATTACCAACCTTAATCAATGAGTTATACCACAAAGGTTCATAAAAAATCACAGTGTCATTTAAAGGTATTTTAGTACAAAACATGTTTAAAGTTTTAAAAACTTCTTTCCAAAAGGGATTGGATATCCTATCAGAGCACAGTTGAAAATATTCATTACCAGCCCCTGCTAATCCTAAATTTGGATGCGGTATATTTCTGAAAATCAAATGACGCCATATGGATTCGGATAGACACAACTTTTTAATCCATGTCAGTTTCAATGACTTGCAAAAGTATTCGAAGTTCATCATTTTAGAACTCCCATGTCATAAGACTAGGGTTAGGTATTTCTGGCTATTCTATCAATAGACCCATTCCATATATACGAGTAGATGATTTTGTTTAGTTTTTTAATCGATATGTCTGATGCACTGAGAATGCTTAAGATCAAATATACAATCTTTGAGACAGCTAGTGATTTGACAACTGTTATTCTACCAATAACTGTCAATTGTCATTTGGACCATTGAGCTAGGAGACGTTCAATTCCAAGTATTTTCTCTTTGATGTTCTAATCAGGCATATTTATAAGCTCAGTACTAAATTTGATCCCCAAAACGACAAATATGTCATTAATCCACTGTAAGATACGTTCTATGCATATTTTCTTTTCACTTTTTGTCTCTGAGCCAATCTAAATGGCTTGCGTTTTTTCAATATTTGGTTTCAAACCAGAAAACTTAGCGAACTGATCTAAAGGTTCAACGTACATCTAAGAGAATTTTCTGTTCCATCAAGAGTGAGGCTGGTATTATCAGCAAATTGCATGAGCTTACATTCATGGCCTTCAATAGTTAATCCCTTAATATCTTTGCTATTTCTCATCATTATTGCCATGATTACCGCACATAATATGAACAAATATGGCGCAATAGGATCTCCTTGTCTTCATCCATGCTGAATTCGGAAAAAATATAAAAAAATACCACTTTGTAGGATACATACTTAGGATCGTCATTGAATAATTTGATCCATCTTATGACACTTTCATTGTACAGGAATGTCCATGATAGCGAGTCGAAGGCCTTCTCAAAATCAATTAAGAGCAATAGTCCAGGGATGTTATTTTCTTTTGCAGAGTGTATTAGACGTATAGTTGTCTAGTATTGTCTGCAATATTTCTACCTCTAAGAAAACCTTTCTTGTATTTAGTAGCGTAATTGGCCTAATCGTTCTTCTTGTTAATTAATATATGGATCTTTTGACATTTGTTAAAAGAACTACATATCTAAAATGAATATTAAGGACCTTTTATTCGGTTCATTTTAAGCATTGAACGTCTTTCAGTTGGCATTCATTTGGCTATGAATGCCAACTGAAAGACCTTCAATGCATATATATTTACATTTGGCCACAATTTCATGTTGAAATACCAAAGGATTTTGCATCTTAAGTGAATTAGTCATTGGTTATCGTCAAGGAAGGACAGCCATTTTAACAGCCGTTTTTCGTGATCGCTGGCACGACAATTAATATTGTGACTGAGCTTGGTAAGATTACATAGTGGAACTGCACTGACGATGTAAATATATGATGTTATACCACCTCAGTAATAAAATAATTAAAGGTCCATATATATTATATATAATTGATAATTATTTCTTACAGATGCCTCAGGCCAAGTCAGCTGATTGTGAGAGAATAGGTAGCACCATTCATCAAACGAGACCCATCCATTTCTGCAGTTGGCTACTGTAAAAGTAAGTTATATCGATATATATCAACAATTTTCTAGTAGGTCCACTATCTTCCGAAAAAACTTTTAATTTTTTTAAACGGGAATGTTAAACGATTCTGATGATTTTGTAGGTTCGCGAAAATGATTACCTTACCGTTAATACTACCCTTATCATCACATGAACAATTAATTTCAAACAAATCAAATTCCTCCCATTCTAAAACAAATTTTAAGCAAAAAATATTTTTATAACGCGATTCGTCTTATGTTAACAGCCGCGCCAGACAGCGAAACAGCTAAATGAATCTTCACTGTTATCATAAATTACACAGGGAAACCTTGCATTGTTTAATGTTGTAACCTCATTTTGGGTCATCGTTATATATTTTCCTACGTTTGTTCTGTTTTTAAGTTAAGAAACTTTAAATCTTGTTTCAGTGATATTGTTTTTTTTTTCTGATGACCAAAACAGAACAGTACACATGCCGTTATTCACCGAAACAAAACATTAAATGTGTAATAAAAATATACATCCTGTATAACCCGAAATTTTCATTCGTGTTTTGGAGATTTACTATTATTTCGAATTATTAAAAATATTCACAATTCTTGACTAATCTTTTTAACAATGCTTACAGTAACATGGAAAACATAACTCGTGGTTTTTCTTTCTCTCTGCGTGTAGCCATGAAAATAAAACATTTTCTATGCAACGAATATCTTACGTTATACAGCAGTTTAGACTGACCTCAAGACATAAGTTATTGATAAGATTTTCTCAGTAGAGTTCTATTACTAGATCATCTACCTTGCTTTGAAACTGAGGAATTGAACATGTCATAGATACAAAATAATGATCATGCCAAATTTTGATGATGTTTTTAATATTCTAGAGACTGGTGGCCAGTCTAATAGGTGTCAAATGACTGTATATTAAACAAGCAATACTCACAAACAACGCATGTCAGACAGGAAAGCAGAGTAAAACGAAGCACGATCTTCATATCCACATTTGAGTCTTATCTGACGGGTCATTGCTTGTCTCTCTTATCTCTATTTTGTTGTTTTCCAATGTCCAATAATGAGGCTTAACATCTTATGCATTCTTCAAATTGTCTTCTTTGTTTGGTCTTTTTGACTTTCTTTAATTTGATATTTTTTTCTGTCTTTGTTAAAGTGACCAATCCCACCGTGAATGACTTTTAGATGTGAAGCAATGGTGAACATGTTGTCCAATAATGAGGCTAAAAATCTTCAATTGGAAAATTTAAGTTATAATCTAATCTGAAGAATCGCTGTTTTATAGTTTTATAAAATGATGGTTAACAGGGTATTTCCCTACCTTGAGGGTGTGACACGGAACCCACACAACCCGAAGGGTACCAGTAATCTATGGACGCCCAACCAGAAGCTTGTCAAGGGTTTGATCATTCTTGAATTCCCTCGAGGGTTGAGATTTTATTGTCACACAATTAAGGTAAGGAGCATAAAAAGAGGTGGAAAGGGGGAGTCTTAAAAAAGCATGCTTAACGCACCATGATAATCGGTCGACAATACACGCTTCGGTTAATACGCCATATTAATGCACGATGTCACGTAAATATTTTGCTTAAATCTCTCACTGCGAAAAACGGTGACATCAACATCAATGAATGGTGGAAGAAAATACAGCGGTTTAAGTCACCAAATGCATTCGTTATAAGTAAGATAGAATTATCTATCATACCATCACTCTTACAAATATCTGTTGATCATTCTAACAATTGTCATTGAGTTTAGGCCTTGTGTTTACACCTGTATGTTGTTCTAAACGGTCTATAACTGCAATATTGTAGCTCAAAAGACTTTTAGTAGATAATGACGTCATCTGTGGAGCTGCAATTGGTTTCTATGCTAATGGAGCTAAGTAATGATTATGCAAACCATTATCAAAATGTTTGTACGCATTTTATCTTACTTGTTTGATATCACTTACCTACAAGGTTATAAAACTGTACCGTACAACATATCAGATTCACAGCGAAACATTTTTTTCACATGTAAATATGAAGGTCTTTCAAAAGGAAAAGTATACAGCAAGTCTACAAAAACTGAACTCGGCGTCTTGTGAGCGGTAGGGTTGATATTAGAAATGGTAGTTATGTTTGGTTTGACAAAAATAATATATAAATGTACGTATATGCATAAAGTAATTTGAAACCTACCAAAAATTAAGAAAATTGTGCCCGAGTGATTTTCGGAGACAGTGCTTCACTGGGACGTATAGGCACAATTTCGTATCCGGCCCAAAGGTATAGTATGGTCTCTATCCTCGAATATGTTACACTCCACACGACGAGGTGATTTTTCATGCGTTAGGAAAATCTTTGTTTTGGGTAAGGAGGATTAAAAAAACTTATAATTTAGCATCGCCAAAAGTGAAGTAAATTGATAACAACACATACATTAATTCCAATCCTTGTTTATTCGATTAACTCAGCCGATGAGGCTTTCGCCAGTTTCTTCTAAGCTGCAACATGAATTAAATAGATATCAATATATATCTAAATTAAAAGGAATACAATGCACTCGTAAACAAACATAATTTACTCTATTTGTTAATACCATAACTTATTTAATGGACCTTGATGTATGTAATGCTTTAGTCAGTACTACCTCATCATTAACCCGAACTCGAACTCGAACGAAAAAAAAAGTTTACTTTTTGTTCAAAGCATAAATCTTGGCACAAAAACTCGTAAGCGCATAGAAAACATATAAGAACCGGGGCCGCCTCATTTTTTTTTAAATATACAAATATTGATCATTTTTAAACAAAAAAATGCTCCTATAAATGAGTTTCTTAATGTTGAACTGTGACATATACAGTGTTGATTGTGGAATTAAAGTTAAATGAACATGTCATAGTGTTCAGTTTGATCAGCACAAACAATAATATGTATACAAACCAATTTGAATTAGCACGATATCAAAACAATAGTACCTGGTTTTGCATATGTAGTTCCAACTAGCCCCACAAGGGTTGTCGCCCATATCGAAGCCTGCGTGTCCCCATAGCAGAAGACAGTTTTCATTGCCCGTGTTCGTGGGTTCCCCAGGACTCCATTTCTGATAGCCGAGCCTTTCCCCAGATGACGCCCATCTCCAGTCATGCTCCACTTCTAGGTCGGTACCATCAAGCCAGTAGATACGAGTATTTGCATCTGAATGACAGCATATAAGGCAGCATACCCTCAGTTTACTTTCACTTTCACTTTCAACACTTTTTTTTCAACGTAAATTATCCTGTCAAAGTAAAATTGCTGAGTGAATTTGTGATCCACATTTGGCCCTATTCTTACTGCAAACTGTACAGAATATCTTATATATCTAATATATTATCCATAACATGAAGATATTTAGCAAACTTAGCAGCAAAATAGTACCATAATTCGGGATGCAAATTTTCTCAACAATTTTACTTTGACAGGATAATTTACTTTGAAAAAATCATGTGTTTATTATCTGTTGTGTGATTTGAAATGCGGGATTCAGAATTTAATATTCTCCAAAAATTTATATCATAAAATGTAACACTTGAATATTTAAATGCTTTATATCGATTGTCATTCGAGTATCTGCATCTAAATGTTTTATGCATTATCCTCGATACTCAAGAGGATACCTTCTATGTCATTATGTACAGGCAATTTTTCTTCATGTGAATTTCAGATAAAAAAAAACTTTTTTTGGCCCCTGTTCAAATGAAATGCACGTGAAATTCACGTGATGAAGTATTGCCTGTATACATACCACTGGACTATGTCATCATAAAACTGAAGGCAGCCACTGACCATCATAGATACACATAGACTTCTTTTGAAGATTCCTTGTTGAGGAGCGACGGTCAACTTCAAAGCCAATATAGTGTAACATTATATTCGATATTTTGTACATTAAGTAACCAAGTACTCAGTGAACCCGGCGATTGCAGATGCCCTTTCCATCTGTGTAACTATCACTGGTATATTGTTATCTAACATTTTTTTGTAAAGTAAAAATAATAAAACCAAAGTAATAAAAACAAATTCGTGTTACCATTGGGGTGTATTTTCATGAGAGTAGTCTTGAGGAATGAGTGTTCCTGAGCAGACAAAACAGTGGCCAGTGTACTATGAAGAGCTTCACAAGTTTCCTAAAAAAAACATGAATTAATAAATAATTACATCTCTAAACCACATATCGACGTATTACGTCGATGGCCATAGCAAAAAGCTACACCAATAGGACTCAGTGAAAAGTCCTTGGTGCGAACAGTATAATTCTACGCAATGTGTCAATGGTATTCTGGTATCTACTCTAAGGAGCTTAAAACCCATGTCCCTTGCAATCAATTTTGCAATAAATGTAATATTCGAAGCAGGTATTTCGTCTGTTAACAAATCTTACAACTTTTTTTCGTGGGTGATATAATTTTGCGGGCAAGTAGAATTTGCGAAAATTAATCTCCGCGATAAAATGTCAAGCGTATGTAGATTAGAACCGTATGACTCTATATGATGAAGATAAAAAAATGTCAAGCGTAGGTAGATTTGAACCGTATGACTCTTTATCACGAAGATAAAAAAATATCATGCGTAGGTAGATTTGAACCGTATGACTCAAAATCACGAAATTAAAACGCAGTGAAAAAGTTAGGTAAGGAATCGCGAAATTAATTTGCCACGAAAAGAAAATGATTTATAGTACACATTGAATTTCATAGTTAGTATATGCATAAACTGCAAAGTTTTATTGTCCGATATTGCATTTAAATCCGTTTAAATAACTTAGCTCTTTATAACCAGATAACTATCTCCTAAACAAAGAAAGATACATTAAATAAAGCCAAATTTGAAACAGAAGTCGTAGTATATAATTGATATCTATGACTTACTGCAGCCTGTGGCCATGACAGTAGGTTATGGGAGAAGTAGTAACAGTTTTCCCCAAACGCTAACCATCCTGCTCTACAGGGGCTATCGCCTAAAAATAAACATTTTGTTTTTTAAAAAGAGAATTGTGATGAATCTACATAACCGATCACAAAGATCTTTCATGACATTATTGTCATCACCATTACATAACATGATTGAAAGTATTATACAGTTATAAGCTTATCATCATACTTAAATTACATATATAAGTACTGTAAATGTGGATATTTTCGCTAGTGTATATTTTCGCGATTTGTTGCAGCAAACATTTTGCGTCAATGTATATTCGCGATTTAAGTTACGCGTGGTGGAAATTTTCACATTGAGAAAGCCTTCGCGTAATAAGCGAAAATGGACACGTTTACACTCTCCACTGTGTATACAATGTAAGGTAATATAAAACTTAAAAATTGCATATTCAAACAAGGATATGGCTAAATTCAGCACATATGAAAAATTGTTTCTTTCAGTAAAGCAATAATTCAAAGTTTTAGTCTCTCAAATGATGGTAAGATTAAATAATGTTAAGGTACCTTGATTATCTTTGGTAAAAATATTATACTTGAGACATATTTCATCATGTAAGTGTAAATCAAAAAGGAAGTTTTTCTCATTTACTATCACTGTGACATTATGTACAAAATTATAAAATAAAAATACAGGTTTTCAATTTCCAAATATTTTATTGACAAATGATGTTATGTGTCAATAGCATTAGACATCAGTCATAGCCTTTCTTATAATTATTCTTCTCCTGATAATGGTGGTACAAATAAACAATTATATAAAACATATATACATGGTGATGTTTATGAAAATAAGGAAAGGTAACTCCTTGGTGAGGAACGATATAATTTTTGACCATATTTATTGTAACTTTATAAAGTAACAGTTAATTTCCATTTATAATATAATAACATCTAGAGAATTATGACATGATTCAAAATATAATTGAGAGTATGTATATTTTGTGATATTTGTCCTATTCGCCATAACATATACAGGCTACAAATATAGGTCAAGGGAGGTAACTCTGTAAATCGGCATCATACACAGGCCAATACACGTGTAGAATATCATCAGTTTTAACTGAAATTCGATAAATTTTATACTATTATACAGATGTAATAGTTATTCTCAAACCATATCGAATAATATCTATTCATAGTACTGATAGTCTGTATTATCAATTATCTAGTAAATTACATTATGTATTTGTAAGTATGTCTTTACATTAAAATCACCATTATGAAAATTAACGTACATTTATAGAGAAAACCCTAACATTTACCTGTACATAAGCTAACGCAGGATACAGCGATAATTAATAATGCTTTTCTACCGAGTAAATCCATTTCCGCTGAACGCACGAGGTGTATTGACCTCAGACGTGAGATAGCTGTTCACTAGCGATAAGACTAGTAGGTGAAATACCATTGAAAATGGTAAGCTTTATCGCAAAAAAATGATTTCCTTGTTTTACTTGTGACGTTATTGCTCTTAAGGATTAACTTGAATAAATTTTTTATGCTTAGGAGATAAAACACAAAAATCTGAATGTACTCTAAATAAAACAACGAAGCGGTTTATTGTGAGAGTATTGTTTGGAAAGCAATTATACAGATGTTCGGGATTTCTTTGTTGGTCTATGCTACAGGACTCATTTCTCATGAAATCGTACATGTTTTAGTTGTTTACTTTTACCATTTAGATCTGTAGTTCGCCCCTTAATGAAACTGACACGGTTTTCTGCATCTTGTATATCAAACTCGAATTAAATTATTTATTTTGCTTATTAGATCTTTATTTGCAACAAGCATTTCCATTGGATAAATTTATGTTGTATCATTCCGAAAAAAATGATGGCACCGTTTGTAACGCCACTTTTAATTGGTTAAAACAATATGCACTTTTAAAGTGTCCTCAGATTTGAAATTTCTCTGTTAATAAATCAATTTTGCTTGTAACGGACATTTTCATTGGCTTAGAAAATATTTTATCATCCCATACAGGAAATAATGACGTTGTCATTTGTAATGTCGCTTGTAAATGGCTGCTACAACGGCGTAATTGATTCAGAGAGAGTCCTTTGATGAATTTTGTATTTTGAAGACACTATTGATATATATGTAGGGAAAAGACTATTGAATTATACGGATTAACCTCTTTGATGGAATTGAGATATAACACAAACATCTATGTATTCTCGTCACCAGTCGCTCAGAAGTTTTTTTTTATTTCACCTGAGACGAAGTCTCAAGTGACCTATTCTAATCGCCTTTTGTCCGTCGTCGTGCGTCGTGCGTCGTCCGTCGTATGTCCGTAAACAATTTACATTTTCGACTTCTTCTCCAAAACTGCTGAAGCAATTTCAATGAAATTTTGCACAAACCTTCTAAGGCATAAGGCCAATCAAAATTGTGAATTATATGGTCCCCACCCCCCAGGGGGCTGTGGGAGGGGCCAAAAGGGGTAAAATTGAGTAAAATTTCAAAAATCTTCTTCTCTACTCACAGATGTGGTAGAATCAAATACTCTTCATAGATAGAAAGGTCTTAAGGTCCTTTACAAAAATTGTGAATTATATGACCCTGGGGTCTCTAGTTTCCCCCTGGGGAGGGGGTTAAGTTTACTATACTTTATATTGAGAAAACACATTTTTGCGCATTATTTGGTCATTTGTAATAGGAAATGAGTCAAATGTTGTCGGAATTATCAGTATGAGATGGCCATTTAATCCTATTAACAAATTTTCGATGACTGACCCCCAGGGGCCTTAGGGGCGGGGTCAAAAGGGGTCAAATAGGCTAAAACTTCAAAAATCTTCTTCTGAAATTCTGGAAATGGTAGAATCAAATACTTTTCATAAATAGAAAGGTCTTAAGGTCCTTTACAAAAATTGTGAATTATATGACCCTGGGGTCTCACGTTTCCCCCTGGGGAGGGGGTCAAGTTTACTATAGTTTATATAGGGAAAACACATTTATGAGCATTTTTTGCTCAATTTTCATTGGAAACGAGTCAAACTTGGTTAGAATTATTAGCCTGAGATAGCATTTTAATATCATATCCACATTGGTTCTGGCCGACCCCCTGGGGGCAGAGGGGCAGGGCTAAAAAAGGGTCAAATAGGCTAAAACTTCAAAAATCTTCTTCTGAAATTCTGGAAATGGTAGGAAAAGGTCCTTTACAAAAATTGTGAATTATATGACCCTGGGGTCTCACGTTTCCCCCTGGAGAGGGGGTCAAGTTTACTATAGTTTATATAGGGAAACACATTTATGAGCATTTTTTGCTCAATTTTCATTGGAAACGAGTCAAACTTGGTTAGAATTATTAGCCTGAGATAGCATTTTAATATCATATCCACATTGGTCCAGGCTGACCCCCTGGGGGCAGAGGGGCGGGGCCAAAAAAGGTCAAATAGGCTAAAACTTCAAAAATATTCTTCTGGAAATGGTATAATCAAATACACTTTATAGATGAAAAGGTCTTAAAGTTTGTTTATAAAAATTGTAAATTATATGACCCTGGGATCTCCTGTTTCCCCTTGGGGAGGGGGTCAAGTTTACTATAGTTTATATAGGGAAAACATATTTATGAGCATTTTTTGCTCAATTTTCATAGGAAATGAGTCAAACTTGGTTAGAATTATTAGCTTGAGATAGCATTTTAATATCATATCCACATTGGTCCTGGCCGACCCCCTGGGGGCAGAGGGGCGGGGCTAAAAAAGGGTCAAATAGGCTAAAACTTCAAAAATCTTCTAAAATTCTGGATATAGTAGAATCAAATAATTATAGATGGAAAGGTCTTCAGGTGTTTTATAAAAACTGTGAATTATATGACCTTGGGGTCTCACGTTACCCCCTGGGGAGGGGTCAAGTTTACTTTTAGTTTATATAGGAAAAACATATTTGTGAACATTATTTGCCTAATTTTCGTAGGGAATTAGTCAAACTTGATTAGAATTATTAGCCTAAGATATAGCATTTTAACATCCATATCCGTCCTCGATGACCCTCTGGGGGACCAGAGGGGCAGGATGGAAGCAAATACTCTTCATAGTCTAAAAAGGTCAAATTTATAAACCACTGACCAACTTCAAGGCCCAGCATATAGTGTTTATATGTCTTTAATTTGTTTCATTATTTGTTTCATTATATATTCTAACTCAGGTGACCGTTAAGGCCCATGGGCCTTTTTTTTTTTTTTTTATTTCGATCCATATTTGCTTGTAACGAGAATTTTCATTGGATCAAAAAAACTAATATTATCATAACGGTGCGAACAAATAGTGTCACTGTTTGTAAGTACATATCCGATTGGCAAAAATAACGTGCACAAAGCTATTTTGTCCTTATGGGATGATGAAATACTTTTAGTCATTAATTAGTGAGAGTACTTTATAACTTTATTTTCAATCTTTGTGTCTTTAAAAAGTCAAGTGGTACTGCAAGTAGTTTATATTCAAACACTTAATTTTCCAGCTTTATGGGACTGAAAACTAGTACCCGAAATAGCAGGGTGGTCTTAAAACTGAATCAGCCAATACAATGATGATGTAGAGAAAGAAATCGGACTGAAAACAAGTGGCATGGTGGTCGTTATTTTGATGTCGTAATGTGATGTTTCACTGTATATTCAAACACCATTTTATCAAAATTTATGTCTTAAAATAGTAAATTGTTACATAAATGTAAATATTCCATATTGTCACGAAATATTCTATGGTAGATTACGTAATGATTGTCAACATGCACAACATCTGTTGAGTTCTTGGTAACCGATGTAGAAAAGACGTCAACAATAATACCATTGAACATGATTTATTCATATCTATATGCATATTAATCTTTAATATTTATTCAATATCAATATAACTTACTAAAATTATGTTGGAGTTGTCTCCCTTTTTTAACTAATAGTGTTGTGAACCGCAAAACACATGACGTCAGCAGATCCTGCAGACGAGGGTCACGTGTTAAGTCCAGCGCGCCATCTTTTGATACGACTTCCAACAGCACGCAAGTGGTATTTGTTGGTCATTATTACGTATTGTATATAAACTGTTGCAGATACATTGTTGTAGATTGTTGTAAACACCGTTTACAATAATATTGTAAAAATCATCTTAGTATAAATATAATATAATGCATGCAGAAGTGTATATGTTAATGACCAGTATGGAAAGGACTTGAATAGGCGTAACCTGATATCGAATCCATTTGATTTACATAAAATCAATAACATATTTATTTATCTTTTTTAAATTGAAACATGCATATAGCTGACAGACAAGACACTGATACGCAGACTTAATTTACATTTAAATATATATATATATAAACGACTACCGTCAAAGATAAATTTGTTTCCGACTTACACCATGAAACTCTCTACATATGTCGTCATATATGCGGTGGTCATACTGGCTTCAGGGAGAACAATTGTAAGTGTAACGTTATGTTTGTATGATATTCATTATCGGTCACCCATGTTATCAGCCTACACTAGGTTACAGTCTGATCATCCTCGACACTCCAGGGGTTACTATAACTGACGTTATATCCACCTTTGAATTATGTCATAGTAAAACTGAAGGCAAAATAAGGCACATGTTAATTTCAGCTGAATTCGGTTCTTTTCTGTAGCCTTTAAAGGAAGCCTTTGCAGATTTACTATGAGATAGTCCAGGGGTGGATATAACGTCAGTGATAGTAACCCCTAGAGTATCGAGGATCCGGTCTAGAATAAACGGAGCGTAGTGGAGTTTAGACACTGACTTCCGAGGGTGTATTATGCTGTATAGATGTGTGATTGATATGTAATATAAAGTGTGTTAACGGAGTTGTAATCGGCCGTTCTATTTGTCACATTCATAAATACAAGTTAATTCAAGTCAAATTCAAGTCAAAATATTCATCCGACATTTGTGGTTTATAATTGTTGAGCGGGAAATAGTATTAACATGAAAGACTTGCCAATCAGAGGCTGACTATTTATATAGAACCACGGAGTACCATGAGTGGAGTTCAGATACAGAAACACAAGTTATTAAACAATATAAGATATGCTCTGATATTCCTTTTTTCTCATTGGTTAACACATGGTCACGTTGGATACACAGCATGTCGACTTGGTGTTTTCCAGTTTTTAGAAACATCGAGTCCGTATACCTTCTGCAATGTCATTACCCAAATGTTCAGTTTTTCAGGGTGACGTCCTGTAGCCGTTTTTCTTTCGGATAACTCTTTTGACATTTTACAAAGGAACTACGTACATATCTAATATAGAGATTAAAGACGTTTCATGCGGTCCATATGGTGTAATAATGTCTTGGTAGAATCTAAAATAATGACCTCGTACTACGCATTTGGTCATTATTTGATTCTACCAAGGCGTTGTAACACTAAATGGACGAAACAAAGGTCCATAATTGATAATTCTATTTGGTTAATTACATCAAAAAGTCCACGTTACATAAGACAAACATTTCGTTACCGAAATTAAGTCACAGATTGTTTTAATTGCTTTATAAAATCAAACAATAAAAAATATTTCAATAAATTGGTAATTACGTTCAAACTTCCCAGAATATAACACTATTTTTTATGTTTCTCTGCAGACAATTCCGGATTCATGTGTGAAGGTATGCTATGACATTGTATTCTTACATATATATGAAATATTTTGTATCTAGAATGCATGGACAACATTTTTTATATTCTCAATGTACATATATATTTATTTTATTAATAAGCATTGCCATCGCCCCTTCCTTAAACGGTTAAGTTAGTGAAAATAACCCACGGTCATCTATGATTTTGATGTAAAATCTTAATAAATATTTTTAGGGAGAATTTTGCCAATGTCATTATGACAAAGCTTTGGCTATTCTTGAATTACGGAACTAATTATTCTTTGTAGAATGTAGATA
This sequence comes from Argopecten irradians, assembly GCF_041381155.1. NCBI lineage: Eukaryota > Metazoa > Mollusca > Bivalvia > Pectinida > Pectinidae > Argopecten > Argopecten irradians. The sequence goes on along the minus strand of NC_091137.1, from coordinate 44,104,871 downwards.
TAGGCCGAAAACATCATTATACTACATATATGTACCTAACTATTCGTTTAGATGGTTGTTACGAAGAAACCAATTTCTACACAGAAACGAGAATTCGAAAGCCACAGCTGTGTAAATTGGGTAGCTGAATATATTTCTACCTACGCTCATATGTTATATAAACCAACATATTTTTAGGTGGTTTAATTTTGCAATTGCATGTCTCACGACATTTCACGCAAAGTTTTATTTTTCAGATTAAAGGTAGATTGCTCTGTTCGTAAAGTTGAATTTTTTTTCGTGTATTCTCATCGATCGTGAAATTATATCGCCCTACGAAAATAACTTAAAACATATGGGTTGCTCTCTGACATTTTATATCAAGCTATACAATATCATAACATTTTGTGACCCTCGGGTAGAATATCCCTATCCTTCATGTCCACGTATGAAATAGTATTTTTCTCTCATACCTCGACGTTTTATTGCAATGTTACTTCTGTGATCCGCCATTTTGATATAAATTCGAAAAAAACGCGACTGCAAGTCAATTATCCATATATGAAAATTGGGTGATATTTTCAACGCAAATCCTGTTGTTTGTATCTTTTAAAGTTAACCCAGTCTAGTTTCTGAGAAAAAGTGTAAAAAAGAATTATACCGCGAAAATAGTTGTTTTTGACGCTGTGCCGTCACGAGGCTTTATTGCATGGGTAGCGATGCAATACAGCCTCAGGCAACATGGATGTATTGCCGAGACCAGCCAGTATTACACCTGTAGGTATGAGAGAAATATTGAAACCAAAGTTACCAGATGTCTCTAGTGAGTGTGTAAATACGCGGTAATCTATCCGGAATCGAAATAAAAACCAATATTTCAGAACGAAACCTAAGAAATGATATATAAACCAGTTTAGAGAGACCATTTGCTCAACAAGAGTAACTTATCTCTTGTTATCTGTGTATAGCGTGCATCATTCCTACTAAAACTAATAGTGTTATCGATTCAAGTTTCTTCTTTATTCTGAAACGTATAGTTTGTTTTAATTTCTTTAACTATTCTATTGTATCTATTTCAGTGGACGAAAGATTCAATGGTAAGAAATTCATAGTCATGACATCATAATATTTCTGGATTCGAACATTTGAAAGTTAAAAAAAAGCATATTGTGCATGGTAGTCTACAAATTTTAAGATTTTCTCTGAGTATCGGGGAGTTTAAAAGTTATAACATTTCTGGCATTTTCTTTCTTGACCTTGTCAGGATCGAACCCAGGCCGTCCAGGTGAATAGCTTAATCACTATACAAACGATCAACTCAAATTTTCTATAGAATGTATCACCTTGTCTCATTAATACATATTTTTCTCCCCTCCTTCTGTTACAGAAAATTCCGTCTTCATGCCTGAAGGTATGCTATAACAAGTTAATTTTTATTTCTATCACATATAATTGATGATGATACATACAAATTGTATAAATGATTTTTAATTATATTTCTGTATGTCGATATCAAGAAGGTAGATAACCTTACTTATAAAATGCTTATGTACAGTGAACACAATAAAAATAGAATATATTGTTTTCTGTGACCTTGTGTTCCTAGTGTCTGGTTTAATAGATTTGAGAAAAAAATCCTAGATTGCTGGAATACTTTTTTATAGGACTATCCTTTGTTCATAATTGAAAGAGTTCCTTTATGTTTAGTTTTCCATTATTTTAATAATGATGCTGATATGAATTACTTTTTAGTCGATTTAATGTTTTACATGTACAAATTAAAACATTAAACTATTAAACTATTTTTCTCTATTGCTGGAATACATTTTTATTTGTTTTGTATGACTAAACAGTAGTAACACCTATATATAGTTATCCTTAAATCATACCTGTACAAAGTGGTTCGTTTCAAATCAATTAAATCTTCTTATATGATTCATCATGGAATTTTTATCTGGTATTTAAATTGATTATATTACAACATTTACAATCACCTGAAACGTCTTAAACACGATGCATTGATTTTCTTTTAAATCAAATATTTTTGGCTTATTCATGTATTATACTGATTTCAGTTGATGAAGGACTTGCAGGTAAGAAATTACTTATCGTGGCAGCCATCATCATTTTTGTTTAAACTGTATTATTTCAAATTGTAAGTAAGGAATGCTTTTGATATACATCAAAGGGGAATCTCTGTAGGACTCTAATTGACATGTTTATTTTTTTTCTCCTGAACTTACATCAGTTTTACTATGATTCCAAGGGTGGATATAACGACAGTAAAAGTAACTTCTGAAATATCGAGGGTGGATCAATTCATACGAATTTATTGCATGGAATAGTCTACTTATTCCTCTGCTAATCAAGGCTTTTTATTGTGTAGTATTGTAATTAATTTTAAAGTATAACTTAATGAGAAACCTCCTTATGAAATTTTCTCCTTCATAACATAACATGTCTTTGTAGAATCTAAAATAATGACCTCGTACTACGCCTTTGGTCATTATTTGATTCTACCAAGGCGTTGTAACACTAAATGGACGAAACAAAGGTCCATAATTGATAATGTTAAGATTCTATTTGGTTAATTACATCAAAAAGTCCACGTTACATAAGTCAAACATTTCGTTACCGAAATTAAGTCACAGATTTTTTTAATTGCTTTATAAAATCAAACAATAAAAATATTTCAATAAATTGGTAATTACGTTCAAACTTCCCAGAATATAACACTATTTTTTTATATTTCTCTGCAGACAATTCCGGATTCATGTGTGAAGGTATGCTAGGACATTGTATTCTTACATATATATGAAATATTTTGTATCTAGAATGCATGAACAACATTTTTTATATTCTCAATGTACATATATATTTATTTTATTAATAAGCATTGCCATCGCACATTCCTTAAACGGTTAAGTTAGTGAAAATAACCCACGGTCATCTATGATTTTGATGTAAAATCTTAATAAATATTTTTAGTGAGAATTTTGCCAATGTCATTATGACAAAGCTTTGGCTATTCTTGAATTACGGAACTAATTATTCTTTGTAGAATGTAGATATAGGCCGAAAACATCATTATACTACATATATGTACCTAACTATTCGTTTAGATGGTTGTTACGAAGAAACCAATTTCTACACAGAAACGAGAATTCGAAAGCCACAGCTGTGTAAATTGGGTAGCTGAATATATTTCTACCTACGCTCATATGTTATATAAACCAACATATTTTTAGGTGGTTTAATTTTGCAATTGCATGTCTCACGACATTTCACGCAAAGTTTTATTTTTCAGATTAAAGGTAGATTGCTCTGTTCGTAAAGTTGAATTTTTTTTCGTGTATTCTCATCGATCGTGAAATTATATCGCCCTACGAAAATAACTTAAAACATATGGGTTGCTCTCTGACATTTTATATTAAGCTATACAATATCATAACATTTTGTGACCCTCGGGTAGAATATCCCTATCCTTCATGTCCACGTATGAAATAGTATTTTTCTCTCATACCTCGACGTTTTATTGCAATGTTACTTCTGTGATCCGCCATTTTGATATAAATTCGAAAAAAACGCGACTGCAAGTCAATTATCCATATATGAAAATTGGGTGATATTTTCAACGCAAATCCTGTTGTTTGTATCTTTTAAAGTTAACCCAGTCTAGTTTCTGAGAAAAAGTGTAAAAAAGAATTATACCGCGAAAATAGTTGTTTTTGACGCTGTGCCGTCACGAGGCTTTATTGCATGGGTAGCGATGCAATACAGCCTCAGGCAACATGGATGTATTGCCGAGACCAGCCAGTATTACACCTGTAGGTATGAGAGAAATATTGATACCAAAGTTACCAGATGTCTCTAGTGAGTGTGTAAATACGCGGTAATCTATCCGGAATCGAAATAAAAACCAATATTTCAGAACGAAACCTAAGAAATGATATATAAACCAGTTTAGAGAGACCATTCGCTCAACAAGAATAACTTATCTCTTGTTATCTGTATATAGCGTGTACCGTTCCAACTTAAACTAATAGTTTTATTGATTCAAGTTTCTTCTTTATCCTGAAACGTATAGTTTGTTTTAATTTCTTTAACTATTCTATTGTATCTTTTTCAGTGGACGAAAGATTCAAAGGTAAGAAATTCATAGTCATGACATCATAATATTTCTGGATTCGAATATTTGAAAATAAAAAAGCATGTTGTACATGGTAGTCCGTACAATTTTTATGATTTTCTCCGAGTATCGGGGAGTTTAAAAGTTATAACATTTCTGGCATTTTCTTTCTTGACCTTGTCAGGATCGAACCCAGGCCGTCCAGGTGAATAGCTTAATCACTATACAAACGATCAACTCAAATTTTCTATAGAATGTATCACCTTGTCTCATTAATACATATTTTTCTCCCCTCCTTCTGTTACAGAAAATTCCGTCTTCATGCCTGAAGGTATGCTATAACAAGTTAATTTTTATTTCTATCACATATAATTGATGATGATACATACAAATTGTATAAATGATTTTTAATTATATTTCTGTATGTCGATATCAAGAAGGTAGATAACCTTACTTATAAAATGCTTATGTACAGTGAACACAATAAAGATAGAATATATTGTTTCCTGTGACCTTGTGTTCCTAGTGTCTGGTTTAATAGATTTGAGAAAAAAAATCCTAGATTGCTGGAATACTTTTTATAGGACTAAACGTTATGTGAAAGTAATATAATATTTATCATTTGTTCATAATTGAAAGAGTTCCTTTATGTTTAGTTTTCCATTATTTTAATAATGATGCTGATATGAATTACTTTTTAGTCTATTTAATGTTTTACATGTACAAATTAAAACATTAAACTATTAAACTATTTTTCTCTATTGCTGGAATACATTTTTATTTGTTTTGTATGACTAAACAGTAGTAACACCTATATATAGTTATCCTTAAATCATACCTGTACAAAGTGGTTCGTTTCAAATCAATTAAATCTTCTTATATGATTCATCATGGAATTTTTATCTGGTATTTAAATTGATTATATTACAACATTTACAATCACCTGAAACGTCTTAAACACGATGCATTGATTTTCTTTTAAATCAAATCTTTTTGGCTTATTCATGTATTATACTGATTTCAGTTGATGAAGGACTTGCAGGTAAGAAATTACTTATCGTGGCAGCCATCCTCATTTTTGTTTAAACTGTATTATTTCAAATTGTAAGTAAGGAATGCTTTTGAGATACATCAAAGGAGAATCTCTGTAGGACTCTAATTGACATGTTTATTTTTTTCTCCTGAACTTACATCAGTTTTACTATGATTCCAAGGGTGGATATAACGACAGTAAAAATAACTTCTGAAATATCGAGGATGGATCAATTTATACGAATTTATTGCATGGAATAGTCTACTTATTCCTCTGCTAATCAAAGGCTTTTTATTGTGTAGTATTGTAATTAATTTTAAATTATAACTTAATGAGAAACCTCTTTATGAAATTTTCTCCTTCATAACATAACATAACATTGTTGCTTATATATCTCATTAAAACAGATATCTTAAGCTTAAGATTAGGTAAACAATATAAAAAATACATCTCAGAGAAGTTTGATTAAATTTAAAGGAAAAGTGTATCATGCATATAAATAAGGGGTATGTTCTGTACTCTATTTTATAAAATCATTGATGGTTGTAGATAAACATAACATTATACTGTATTTGTGGACATTTTCGCGAGCGGAAAATTTACGCTAATTACGCGAAGGCTTTCTTCGCGTGATCGTTGAAAATTTCCCCGCGCGTAACATTATGTACGTATATGAACTTTGTTGTTAAATGTCTAAATTTGTAACTATTGCGAAAATAATAACACCGCCAAACTTTTATGCGTGCAAATCTCGACATTAAGCTCTCGCGAAAATATCTACGCATACAGTATATGCTAAGACATACATAAAGATTTTGGCTTATCTCAGTCTCTTACTTACAAAAGGTAACAATAAGGTTATATGTTTGATTAAGGGTACATTGAATATCATAAAGTGGTCTCAAATAAACAGAAACCTTGACCAAGGAAACAGGATCTACTAAAAATCTAAACTGACGAAAAACCAGTTGTCGTTCCTAGTATATGATGTTACAATTACAAAATATATACGTTATAACATATTTGCTAAGAATCGAATCAGAGGAAAGTTCTTAAAAATGATCAAATCATTAAACTTTTAACTCTTAAGCTGAACGTTTTAATCGCAGATCACTGCTGCAGACGCTACATTTTCATTTGAGCTGCAAGGAACTGCCAATAAGATTCCAGGTAGGACAATGTCAGATATCATTGTTGAGAATTGTTGAAAACTATGAAATTTCAAATTATTTTCTTCATTATAATTCCTAGTCAACAGTGAAACAGCTTTAAATGCGCCGTTAAGATTTAATCATACCATGCGTCTTCCGTTTAATTGATAACTTGAACAGCGTAAAACCATAAGAATTTTAAATGCAAAATGATGAACGGCTGCTGAGTTTATTTCTATTTTTGTTCTGATTTCTTATTCACGATTAAATTCATGTATATAATTACAACTTTATTGCATGAAGACCACTTGACGTTTTCCTTCTTCTTTTATTCCATCCTCGTAATATGGACATTGTTTCCTATCTGTTTTGTTTTTAACATGTTTAAAACTGTTTTAAACATCTCCAATCCTAAGCCGGTAAATCAAAACCAAATGTCGACCATTATGTGTGTTGAAATGATGCCGAAAATTAGAGAGCTTGTACATGGGGTTTCTAAATCTGGATTTCCCTTGGATAAATTGTGCCGACTAGGAATTAAACTTCGCATATATCTTGCGTAAATATCACGTAAGATACTTTGATGTCTTTTAATCCTCAACACAATCTTATTGTATTTTTCAGATTTACCATGAAATAACAAGGTATGTTTAAATTCCGTTTTATACCAAGTCATGCAAATATCAAAGTACTTTTATTTTGTTAATACAAAATTTGGAATAAGAAAATATAAGTGAAATTCATATGATTTTTCATTTTAGAAAAAGAAGAATTGACGGGCTTTCACACAAGACCGCATTTAATTAGTAACTTCATATGCGGAACTCTACCTATATAAAGGACCCGATAATCACAAAGTATATAGACTACATAATTTTGGATCCACAGCATGATACACAGGACTGTGTAGTCCTAATAATTTTACTACAATTGAAGAACTTCAAAGGAATACTCAAGATTTGCAATAATTCTAATTTTATTTTACTACCATCAGATTTGTAGACCACTAACACTGTAACACACTGGCATTTCTACCACAATACGTCGTGTTATTCCACCATCAGGCCATTGTATATATGTGCTGGGTGTTGGATAAATATATTGATTTCCACTATTGGAATAACAGCTTCCGATCTTTTGATGGATTAAGATTTTTAACTTTGACCCGAACTACATTTTTACATAGTCAAGTCAGAAATTGTTAACGATATCGATCATCGAATAACGGATCGCTAACACTATTGACTCAAAATTCATAATTGTCTTTTGTTTTGTGGTAAATCTTGCTATACGAGAACCATGGGGGGAGGGGTTCGGTAAAATTAACGCACATAAGCCTTACTTTAACTATGTCACAATGGTTTGATGATTATTTGGCGGGAAGTAAATGTTACTTTGCCGTGGACATTTAGTTCGGCAACAATTAACTGTTCAAGTACCTATAGAAATCTAGATTCAAAACGACGTTCGGTGGGAAGGAATGTACAGATTGTAAATTTTGAATATTAATGAGTGACTATTTGCTTATGATAATATTACACCTTATTTGCATATGCCGGCAAATAACGTTTTCTTATTTTAGCCTTCTTATAGATTATTTGTTGTGGTAGAAACAGGTCACACAATTCGGGGTTATTGGATATGGAATTTATTTCACACTTGTAAGTTATTTCATCAAGTTCCAAAAGACACTCGCTAAAGCTTGTGTTTTTTGTAATTTTTAAAAAATAACTCGTATGAAATAGATTCCATATCCAATGACCACTCGTTGTGTAACCTCTACATGTCTGATATATATGTATATACTGATGGTGATAATCCGAATGTCAAATGTTTTCAGTGTTAAAACCCTTGAAATAAAATATCTATAAGCAGTCGATTTGAGTCAGTTTCACAATCTGTTTTAAGTAAGGAATAGATATGCAAAACCATTGATAAAGTTTTATTACTATAAGTAACTGTTCATAAATCAATCAAAATACACATACCAGTACATACAAATTTTTTTCTATAAATTCATCTTCACCAAAACATATCAAACATATTTTTTCTACGTACATGTTCTTACTCAGCATGCTATGTTATGTTTATTTTTTTGTGCGATAGAAATGAAATGTTTATGTCCCATGTATTTGTCAATAAGATTAATGCAAAAAATGGCGAGAAAAAAAAATGAAAAAATTATAGCAAAAAGTTTTTTTTAGTTTTTTTTTGCATCTTTTAATTGTGTGTATCCACACACACACACACACACACACACACACACACACACACACACACACACACACACACACACACACACACACACACACACACACACACACACACACACATATATATATATATATATATATATATATATACAATGTATATCAATAATTACGGCGTTCAATTATGTAATTTTTTTTTTAAATCTTACGCTTAACTATAAAAGAAAAAAATGCATTTTCAAATGAGCCATATATTAATACTAACCAAAAATTGATCTTTCCCTTAGATATATAAATCAGTAATATCTTCATTTCATGTCAGCAACTATGGCTTAGTCTGACAATGAAATATCAAATCTAAAGCCAATAAGTTCATAGTTTTCTATAAGGAACGACCGAACGGTTAAAACATTCAGCAAAATTACAGAATAAGAAAAAAAATAACGGAGTACCTGTTTACCAGTCATTTTTTTAACTTTCAATTATTCAGTAAATAATTAAAATGTTTTAATTGCGTGAACATTGCAAAAAGGTTAACCTGATGACGTTACATTTTGATTCAAAGAAAAGTCTAAACCAACCAGCCCTGTAAGTGATATGTAACTATAAAGGGAAAGTGTCATCACAAGAATTGTGATTAAATTAACTGATATAAGTGAATATAATCGCAGAGAGTGTCTGAAAGGTTTGTCACAACAACCTTATCACCACATACGGATATAGCTTCTGGTTTGTTGATACCGTCCGCTGACGTTAACAGTTCCCTGACGTTTTTTCTGTCCCCAGACATCTGTACAACGTTGTGTGATCCATATCCACAGACATAGACGTTACCCTCCCTGTCCACGTCAACTCCATACGCGACCCTTACTACACCGACCTTCAACACGTCCTTGTGTAGATTGTCAGTGGACAGACTACCGAGGGCTGTACTGCCAAGGGTGTCAGTGTAGTAAGGGAAGAAGAGAGTTCCATTAAGGTGGTTTAGAGATAACGAGAATATATTGTTAGGACCTTTGTGTATCTTTGTCTTACCGTCCTTTGCCACACGGTACACTTTTTTACCTGTGCTCACTACAAACTCTCCATTTCTGTACGTTATACCGTAACATGGTTTCCCAATGTTAATTACATTCGATAATGTAAGTTTAGAGGGTGTAACTGTCATCACATGTACACCATTACCTATCGAAGCTGCCACTGTAGTGTTGTCTACCAAACACAAATCCCAGGGGTTTCCATTCACCTTCAAATCATCCACAATATTTCCGTCAGTGTTGATTAATTTCAGCTTCTGATTTGCATAATCTCCTACGACAATTATACCGTCAGGAGCGATAACAATTCCACGAGCTATACAATCGGACCGATCTGATTCCGTTTTAATCTTCACTTTTCTCACCTTCTGTAGTTCACATTTTGATAAAGACTTGGGTATACATGGAACATCTAAAAGTTGCCTCTGTTGCTTCTGGACGATAATTTTACCAAAGTTCAGATTTGTTCCATCAAATTCTGCTTCGTGCTTCAGACTGACAGTAGACCATGTCAACCTCAACTCTTTTACTAAATATTTCCAAGCATCCAGTTCTGTTTGTCCTCTCTGGTACAATATAATTGTGCCCACGTGGTCGTTCTCCTGCCGGGCTGTAGCAATCGATTCCATTGTGTTCTGCATAGCGATCTTCAGTCGTTTACACTTTTGACATATCGTCTTCAAATTTTCAGTCTCTTCTTTGTACTTAACTATCAAATCATCTGTGATTTCCTTCTTCATCTCCCTCATTCGTTGGATGAACCGTTCCTCAATATCGTCGATACTTTGTAATGCCGACTCCTTGTCGTCTGCGATGCTCTGTAAATATTTATGGAAGCCCTTTACCAACGATTCCAGGGAATCAGCTGCCTCTTTCATCTTCCTTTCCTCTAGATTTGAGTCTTTATCCAGTGTCTCGCATAAATCCTCAGTGATTCCCACATCTTTACAGTTTCTGTTACTGGTGGTTACACATTTGCTGCAGTCAAATGAATTGTGGTCAGCGCAATAGTAAGTAATATTCTTCTTGTGCTTATCACACCTTTTTGAATTTGTTTCCGTTCTTGGTAGAAAGTCTGTAGAAGTTCCAATGTCTATAGCGTCACAGTTGGTGTGTATGATGTCATGGTAGTTTAGTTTACAAGACTCACAAAACAAACATTGGGTAGTCTTACACCAGAACTGAGCCAGAACCATCTTGTCTTTAGTTTTCTTGCAGGGCATGCAGTAGTGACCGTCTGTTGAATCACTACTCATTCGTATCAGCTTCGTGGAAACTTTGTTCACAGGAAACTGCTCAGCCCATTTCTCTTTATTTTTAGTCTTATCAACAGGGTAAGTAAGCGTTCTACATACCGGACAGGTAAAGGTAGTCGCCGTATCCCTTTTTAGTGACACTTCACTGATGATGTAACTACTCAGACATTCCTGACAAAGAGAATGGTGACATGGTAGACATCTTGGCTGATGAAGCTGTTCCAGACAGATCGGGCACTCGAGGAGGTGTAAGTCCGACTGAGTACCGTCTTTTGGAACCGATTCTTGATTCGGGCCACCTTCTGCCATGACGTTATCAGTCCTTGATTTGATCAGGTATCCTAAAAGAAATAAATTACATTTATGTGTGACGCTATGTTACCTTGTTTCCTCTGTAATAGTGTCAATTTACATAGAAGGAGGAGTATCACTTTGGGCCGTTTTTAAGGTCACTCAATGATAAGCAAAATATTTTTCATGAAGGTACCTTAGGATCAGCTAGATATTGTATGCTAATTAAGGACATCCGATTTTTCTGGTCTGGTGGTAATACCAGAGGTCAAAGGTTAAAAGCCAAATGGAGAAAATTCACATTTCCATTGTTTAAGTCCTAATTAATTAAATATTAAAATGGAGATATTGAATGAAGTTGTTGCTTGAGATTAGCTCATAAAACAAACTTGAATAATTTAAAAACCTGCTTTAAACATTGGAAAACAACGGATGCTACGTGGACAGATGATACCATTAATTGAATATGACCTAATTTATGCACGTGACCTAGCCAATGTGACCCTAGGATGTAATCATCTTAAGCAGGTCATGTCAAGATCCACATGCAGTACTAATTAAACGTCAATCTCAAGCTATAAAATTGTTTAAAAATCATAGTTTTCAGCGAAAAAATATTAGAGTTTTTATTGCTAAAATAAAACAAATACTTAACTAGGTCATCGTGACCTACTTTTTATTTTTCTGAACTGAACTTCACAAACTAAATATTTACATCCAAAATCTACAAAAAATATCTCTATGCTAATATCTAATCAATTACGACATAAATAATGAAAATGTTAATTTTCACCCTTTGACCTTTGACCTCTGAAATTACCATGAACCCAGACATTCAGCTGACCCTAGCGAATCTTCATGCAAAATATTTTGCTTATCACTGAGTGGCCGTAAAAAGGCCCAATGTGATACCACTCCTTTCTGCCCAGGTAATATTGATTTTGGGTTTCATTTCAACAATTTATTAATCGTAGTTGAAGTTTTCATTTTATTCAATATTTCATGAAATAAACAATAAATTTCCTTTCTCAGAAGACCTCTCGCACTAATATCCATATTTAGTTATGGATTTTTTCCCTCAAACTTCTTCACTCTTTCTTAATTACATTCATTTAGCACATATTTTTCAGATCTCATTCATCGAACAAATATTTTTAAAGAAAATCTCGTTTTATACCTATAATGATTATTTACGCATACATGTTTATATATTATATATATATTATATGACATATATACCTTAATAGTACTTTTCTTAATTTGAGTTCCTAGTCATGATTAGTATAGTTGTCGATGTTATGAATTCATATTTAAGACATATTAGCCACGACTTTAAAGGGGCTTTGCAGTGAGGATAGTACTGTTACAAATGTATTGCTCTACATTCCTTATGAAATATGTAACAAGAAACATCGACAAATTCCACGACATAGTACTTTTCTTAATTTGAGTTTCTGATTATGAATAGTATAGTTGTTGACGTTAAGACTTAACTTTAAGATAAATTAGCCACAACTTTAATGTCTTCAATGTGAAATTTGATTCTCCGGAAATCAATTTTTGTAACTACAGTATTATTACGCGTCCTTGTCCATAGCCGTCGATGACATATTTACTGCCCGATAAACTAAAAATAATGGGTTGGATTGGTGGTTAGGCAGGGAATTGTAAGGATGAGGAACTAACATACACGTATATACAGATACAATGAATCATACGTATAAATTCACGTATCTGAGTTTCTTAATCAACATGTCATTGAGTAGACTTTTGTACTTAGATGTACCTATACATTCTTTTTAAAATGCACGTGCGATAAAATTAGCATAAACATAACGGTGTAGGAATACAATCCCGCAATGTCAGTCCGGACTACTTTTACTTCAAGCTTTAATGAGACGTTGCGTCATCACGACATTTATACATAATACTTTGTTTATATTTTACCTTGCACACTGGCTTTCGCTTAGTTCACAAGTAAAATATTAACATAATCACGCAATATGAAACTAGAAACAAGATCGCTGTCGGCGTTATCTGAAAAGTATATATCATCAAGACAGCTTAATAACTGTAATATTCCGTACGTGTTTAGCGATTGGGAATTGCTTGGTGATTCATTCACAGTGTTATTGTCTGGGCTCATGTCTGACAGATATGGATGTAGTGCTATATATTCATGATATGGCTATGCCTCCGGTATCCCTCCGGTTTCCATCCCCGGGCCTTATACATATAACGTTAACTCAGAACCCTTATCAACTGATAAGAACGAAAATACTGACAAAAATAATTGAAATGAAAAAAAAAAAAATAGAAAATTTAATGGAAGAAACATTCGAATGATGAAATTGAAAACAATATCGAACAACCCCGTTCGGTGAATATGTCATTCCGTGTAATGTACAGTTAAAAATAACGTACTAATTATAAATCAACCAGTAATTGCACTTTTTAAAATAAGCAATTAACTAGCTACTTGACCGTTACATAGTTGACTGTAGTTACAAGGCTGTTTTCTTCACTAAATATATATTGAGATTTTGTTGTATTTTTTTTAAGATTTTAGTGTAGTGGTATTTTGTACAGAAAGTGACTTCCGCACTACCTGCTCCTAAGATCTTTCAATAAGGATAACACGATTTTGTCGTCAAGGAAGGCCAAACAAATTAAGGAAAGGGAAAGTCCTTGTCGTCAAAACAAACTGAAGTTTATCATAAAAACACACTAATCAATATGCGATTAATTAATCATCTTATACATGATACCATAATGATATCAATTTGGTAAGATTTGATGGACAGAATGACCACCGGATCATCTAGAAGCATAATTCTTAAGACGAAACCGAATAAAATAAACACTTACTTTCAGGGGGCACCAGAAGCGCTTTACATCCCCTGTTTGATACGAAATAGCATCCACTTGGTTAGGAGGAAGAGGTATTGAAGTTCACAAACAATTAGTAATTGACTCATTCCAAACTTTGGCGAAAAAACTATCAAGACGGTCTCTCCAAATTTGAAGACAACAGGAAACTGATGTGGATTTCTGTATCTCATTAAATGTTGAAATTGCTCTAACAAAAACAAAAAACAAAACAAAATCACCCGTCTGAAACACTGTTGTTCAATCAGTAAGTAAAACGAACAAAATTACATGATAAAGTTTGGTATGTCAACAATCCGCTGTTCCCACGCACATTTTGTAATGTCTTGCCAGATATCTGCAAGGCTGCGGGTGTTCAGATGTTTACCGCGCTACTGTTATCACAGCATGATGATGCAAGGCATATCATGTTTACTTCAGGTCCTAGGTCGGAGAAGCCCTTCGTTCGTACAGCAGCTCGTGTACTGACTCGGAAAAAAGTCATTTTATGGCACTTTGTCAGCGCTATCGTCCGGTAATAAACATTTCCGTATCCAGATTTGCCTACTGACAGTAACAACACACGTGCTTCTCCATCCAATGAATTGGAACTTGTAAACTCGGACACTTATTGACAACAGACAATAGCATCAACCACATTACATTATGCAGCTCCGGGATGTTAATCAACACTGTTTTAACTGGTGTATTTTCAATTTCACTCACACGATTTTGCCAGCACATATACAGTCTCAATCAAATATGGTGGCTCGCCTCCCGCTTCGAGCCGCAACACTACTGCAGTGGTTGTCAATCCGCCTTTACTATTTTGCGTAATCAATCGAAAGAGACATAGGTGCCGCATAATGAATTAAAAAAAGTGAATCATCGGAGAGTTTTTACTTTTTTTTGTCTTTCAATCCAAAAGTGTAAATTGCGTTTCACAATAAGAACTATATTTTTAGTTACTTTTCTACCGAAAATACCCTACTTAGCAACCAATACAGTTTTAAATATGATGAACATGCAAAAGTAGAGAAAGTATGTAAATATATAGATGGAACATTGTTTTGACTGCGTTAAAGGTAATATGAACGCAATTAGATACGGAGATATTCTGCATTGAATATGTCTGTATAACTTTGCGTTATTTTGTAATTTGAAATGACACAAATGTAATCATATTATAAACTGTATCAAACTTAAAAAAAAAAACTGGAAGAAAACTCTTGTATGTTACACTTGTGTGAAAAGTAATGGTAAACTTGGACGAGTTCGGTGATAAGATTTTGTATGGACGGTTGCAACGAGTTATCTAAATAACACAGTGATTATAACTGTAGTGGGTCTTCACCGGTAGAAGAAACATCCTGCATTGTTTCATGTTTTCATGTTTCTTTATAAAATGGATTAAGCAAATTATCAGCTATCAGATTGAATGTCTTACAATTCTGTATGTAAACGATTTCCTGTTAATATTCAATTAACAAACATTTGAAAATTTTGATAATTGAAATTCTTGGGGCCAACACATGCCATATGTACTGTTAGTAATTACATATAACAACGAACTCTCGGAAACACACAAAAAATATAAGAATTCAGCATTTATCCATGGATTATCTACATATGCAATATTTATTTGTATTTTTGTCCATACTAATTGATGACTGATAATGTTGTTAAATAAATTGCAGGAAGCCAATACTTCATTTTATTCACCTCGTTTACTTGTTTATATCAAGACGAGTGACCTCCCTTCGAACGTATTTTCCACTGTAAATAATTCCACATTATAAATACTATTATAAATACGGTGCTTTCATCATCGGATATTCAGACAGAAAAAAATGTAGGAAATATTTAAAACGCACCGCAGTCGACTCATGATTTAAGTTCTGATCAGAGAACAAAATAACACCCACTCTGTATAATCAATAGACAATTATAAGTTTAACCGCAATTCATATATTTTTTTTTGGGGGGGGGGGGATTCTGAGCAGGTTGTAGATGATTTAATTATGGCAGAAACAAGTCACACTCGGGGTTGTTAGATTTGGAGTTTATTTTACACTTGTAAAAAACATATTAAAGCTACAAAAGACACTCGCTAAAGCTCGTGTATTTTGGTAATTTTAGAAAATAACTCGTTCGTGTAAAATAAATTCAATACCCAACAACAACTCGTTGTAAAACCTATTTATCGCATAATCCGCCTGATGTTCAGTTCAGTTTCCATTGACTGTGTCCGGCAGGAAATACATGGAGAGGTCATAACAGAAACAATAAAGTGACGTCAGGAATAATGACGTGACGTCAGGAATCCAATATGGTTGGGCTAAATGGCTGTCTCCTCTGATTTTCGCATCACAATTCGGCGTTGAAATCCTTCGAAATGTATGTTGTTATAGTTATGTGTTCAAAAGTATTTTGACTTTGTTTTCATTGCATATGACATTTTATGAAACGAGTATTTGAACTGTTGTTTATTATGTCATGACACAACTTCATTTTAAATAACCACTTAGAAATAAGTCACACAACTCGGGGTTGGTAGATTTGGAATTTATTTTACACTTGATAATCCTTTCTCAAAGCTACAAAGCTCGTGTATTTTGGTAATTTTAGAAAATAACTCGTTCGTGTAAAATAAATTCCATACCCAACAAAACCTATTTATCGCATTAGTGGTGGAGGAGAAGTAGGTTCCCATGTACCCCTCTGGCAGTTTTTCGAAACATGGTTTTTTAGGACCGTTGTGATATCTAGTTTCATTTTATGCTTGTTGCCATTGACAACTAATGTCCCATGGGGGTCATATGGCGGCCATCTTGGATTTCAGGTATCAAAAATGGCCAAAATGACACATTCGCATATATGCGCATAGATAAAGAACCAGACAACATTCAGAGACAAATAAACACATTTTTTGATATGATTGAAACATGCTGAATACTAATAATGACGTTACGTCTTCTTATTTTTGTGAAATGACGGGGAAACAATGAAATTTTCTGCTTTTTTTCCGTAAAAAATCGATTTCATAGTTTTTATCACACGTAAAAAAATTGATGGACAAATCACCTTGTAACAGTCATTTCGAATTGAACCAACCCTTGTGTAAACATATGTGTACTATAAAAAGACAGATCGCATCAATGAGGTCGGGAAAAGAGAGGGAATAACCCCCCCCCCCTAAAAAATTATCAAAAACTGGCCAAAATGACACATTCGCATATATGCGCATAGATAGTGAACCAGACAACATTCAGAGACAAATAAACACATTTTTTGATATGATTGAAACATGCTGAATACTAATAATGACGTTACGTCTTCTTATTTTTGTGAAATGACGGGGAAACAATGAAATTTTCTGCTTTTTTCCGTAAAAAATCAATAAATGTCATAATTTTTATCACAAGTAAAAAAAAAAGATGGACAAATCACCTTGTAACAGTCATTTCGAATTGAACCAACCCTTGTGTAAACATATGTGTACTATAAAAAGACAGATCGCATCAATGAGGTCGGGAAAAGAGAGGGAATAACCCCCCCCCCCCCTAAAAAATTATCAAAAACTGGCCAAAATGACACATTCGCATATATGCGCATAGATAGAGAACCAGACAACATTCAGAGACAAATAAACACATTTTTGAAAAACTGCCAGAGGGGTACATGGGAACCTATTTCTCCTCCCCCACTTCATAATCTGTCTGATGTTCAGTGCCTTTGCACATGTCAAGTAGTTGTATTTTTAAATATGTCACTAGTGTAATATAACCTATAGCGATTTCCATTTGGTATTCAGCAATCCACCCTCACCATTTTTATGAGATGTTTATATCAAGCTTTAAAAATGTTTTTGAGTTCCTAAATGCTATCAGCATCAATCCTATCTGGGGTTTGAGGATATTGAGACATCAATAGTTGTTTTATGTGTGTGTTCTTGTTAAAACTAATTTTCGTGTGAAATATAAACAAAATTACTCTAAATACATATAATGGTGTTTACTGCAATTCTATCTGACCTCTGACCGTAGTATATACCAGATGTATTTGTTTCTCCGTTATATTTGACATCCACTTATGTAATGAAGATGACAAGTGTGATAATGTGTCTGTTTGCTTCAATTCTTTATAGCGTAGTGATTCACGTCGCATTCATCGTATTTATACATCACAACGATATGCTTAATCTTTTAATTAGTCTATCGATTCTTTGTTGGTGAAACATTGGTTATGTATTTACGTAATGTGAATGAAAATGATTTATCGTTATCACTCAAGAAAATTAAAAATTTGTTAATTACTCAAAAAAACCTACAATACACGAAAATATTCAAATCATATTTTCATTCATATGTTACATATGACAAATTCCTTACAAGTCAATAAAATAATTTGGATATTGATCGACCGTTGTTATAGACAGGTTAATAAGATTCAATGATTTTTTTTTATCTGTAAAACAACACATGTTTCTATGAAGATATTTCTAATAATAAAAGAAACATACACAAGTTTCATGCCACCGAATTATTCTTAACTATCGTACACATCTAATCCTATGTATGGCTTTAAATAATTTGGACAACTTGTGCCCGATCCCAATGTATATTTGATACAAATAAAATATTTTTAAATCAAACCTATGTATGATTCATTCTATCACCAAATGTTCTTTGCCGGCAAAAAGGAGTTAATTCCCTTTGGAGGTAAAAAGACTCAGCATTCATTTATTCTGAAATGTCTCGATATATTGTACAAAATTGATTAAAAAAATTATTGCGTAATATGAAACCGATAAAAAAGTAAACACTAATAATGGAATAAAACATCTGACGCAAATCATAGACAAATTTTAAGCAGGTGACTTAAATGACAAATAAAATGACAATGACATCCCTAAATTTCCCCCATCGCCCGGAACAAGGTATAATGTTACAGGAAGGACCGGACATCTTCAATATTATAGCACTATGTTCTAACACTACATGCCCACATTTTACGTTTATAATAAAGTAGCATCATAAATTAGAATTAAACTAATGTGATATAACAGTTAAACATTGGCCTAATACTATATAAATCGTCAGTTATACTGCAAACCAACTTTCTTTCGCGGATATCAAATTTCGCGATTTCCATTCCAAAACAAGTTTGCGAAGATAATTATTCGCTGATTTAACAATTCAATGATAATTCCTATTAATATAGATAATGTAGGCTTAAACCCTAACCCTCAGATCGCGAAATCCGCAAAGTAAAGTAAATCGCACGCGAATGAAAGAAGGTTTTTCAGTAAGTAAATGTACTGGTGAGCTATATCAGTGACATCAAAGTAAATAAGTTCTCTGTAAGGAAAGTGCAAACCTTCAGCAAAAGTACAGAATAATAACATGATGAAGTAGGTGTTTTCAAGGCATTGTTAAATATATCTATAATAAAGTGAGAGTGATGTACTGTTTATATAAGAATAATTAAATATGGAACATGGTGTGAGAGCCCTTCTGCGAAAAGGAAATATATTGGTATTTACATGATTTATTGAATAAATCATTTCTTTGGATCTAACAAGAATGTTGAACTTGATGAAATAATGAACAGTTTTCCTAGGTGTCCTTAAACTGATATGTAACTACAAAGGAACAAAGTCATCATAAAAATTGTGTAATCAAACTGATGAAATAAGCTGAAATAAGCTAATATAATTGCAATGTTCGGATGAAATGTTTGTCACAACAATCTTATCACCACATACAGATATAGCTCGTGGACTGTGCATACCGTCCGCTGTCGTTAACACTTCCCTGACGTTTGTCTCGTCCCCAGACATCTGTACCACGTTGTCTGATCCATATCCACAGACATAGACGTTACCCTCCCCGTCCACGTCCACTCCATACGGGTAACTTATATTTACTATACCGACCTTTAACACGTCCTTGTGTAGATTGTCAGTGGACAGACTACCGATGACCGTACTGTCCGGTGTGCAGGTAAAGTATGGGAAGAAGAGATTCCCGGTACGGTGTTTATGCGATAACGCGTATATAGTGTTAGGACCTCTGTGTAGTATCTGTGTCTCACCGTCTTTTGTTACCCGGTACACTTCTTTACCTGAACTCACGATGAACTCTCCATTTCTGTACGTTATACCGTGACATTGTTTCCCAATGTTTATTACATTCGATAATGTAAGTTTATCGGGTGTAACTGTCACCACATGTATACTATTACCTATTGCAGCTGCAACTGTCGTGTGTTGTCTACCAAACACAAATCCGAAGGCCGTCCAATCACCTTTAACTCATACACAACATCTCCGTCAGTGTTGATTAATTTCAACTTCCGATTGCTATAATCTCCTACAACAACCAAACCGTCAGAAGTGATAACAACTCCACAAGCTGCACAATCGGACCGATCTGATTCCATTTTTATGTTCACTTTTCTTACCTCCTTTAGTTCACATTCGGATAAAGGTTTGGTTAGGCCTGGAACATCTGTGAGTTGTCTCTGTTGCTTCTGGACGACAATTTTACCAAAGTTCAGGATTGTCCCATCAAATTCTGCTTCGTGTTTAAGACTGACAGCAGAGTTCGTCATCCTCATCTCTTTTACTAAATCTTTCCAAGCATCCAGCTCTGTTTGTCCTCTCTGGTACAATATAATCGTACCAATGTGGTTGTTTTGCTGCTGGGCTGTCACGGTCGATTCCATTGTGTTCTGCATAGCGACCTTCAGCCGTTCACACTTTTGACTTGCCGCCTTGAAATTTCCACTCTCCTCCTTGTACTTAGCTATCAAATCATCTTTGATTTCCTTCTTCATTTCCCTCATTCGTTGGATGAACCGTTCCTCCATATCGTCGATACTTTGTAATGCCGACTCTTTGTCGTCTGCGATGCTCTGTAAGTATTGATGGAAGTTCTTTACCAACGATTCCAGGGAGTCAGCAGCCTCTTTCATATAGGTCGTCCTTTCCACTAATTTTGAGTCTTTATCCAGTGTCTCACAGTAATCCTCAGTGGTTGTCACATCGTCACATTTCCTGTGACAAACAGTGACACATTTGCTGCAACCGAAAACATTGTGGTCAACGCAGTAGTAAGCCATCTTTTTCCTGTGCTTGTCACATCTTTTTGAATTTGTTTCCGTTCGTGGTAGAAAGTACGTAGACGTTCTAATGTCAATAGCGTCACAGTTGAAGTGTACGATATCATGGTGATTTAGTTTACATGACTTGCAAAGCAAACATTTATTAGTCTTACACCAGAACTGAGCTGAAACCTTTTTGTCTTTAGTTTCACAAGACATGCAGTAGTGAACGTCTGTTGAACTACTCTTCATTTGGATCAGCTCCATGGCAACTTTGTCTATAGGAAACTGTCCAGCCCATTTCTCCTTATTCTCAGTCTTATCAACAGGGTAAGTAAGCGTTCTACACACCGGACAGGTAAAGGTAGTCGCCGTGTCCCTCCTCCCCGACACCTCACTGATGATGTAAGTATTCAGACATTCCTGACAAAGAGAATGGTGACATGGTAGACATTTTGGCTGATGAAGCTGTTCCAGACAGATCGGACACTCCAGGAGGTGTGAGTCCGTCTGGGTACCGTCTTTCGGGACCGATTCCTGATTGGGGCCACCTTCTGCCATGACGTTATCAGTCCCTGATCAGGTATCCTAAAAGGAATAAATGATTTTTATGCGTAGCGGATTCTCATAAAAGTTTGCAAACAAAATTTATTTCATAACCCGAAGAAGTTAAAAATAGTTACATCAATGCCTATAATTATTTTTTCAGACTACTTGATAACATAAAATACGTTTAAACGTACAATTCCATTAATTTTCCAATGGAATATGTTTTTTCAAATCAATACGCAACGTCGACGTCTCTATTGTGACGTCATGATTACATCGGATTTTCGCGCCATTCTTGGATTCGGTTTTCATATTATATGAAGAAATAGAATCTGCCAATCAGAGAGTTGGATTTAGCATGAAAACAAATAAAAATTAATTATAGAACCATAAATCCCTCAAGAAGGCAGTTTAATGCTTATATTTCCGTTTTCTGTTATCTCTTTTAATCCAACTCTGTATTGTACACTGTTATCGCTATTGCCAAATCAAATTCCCCGCTGTCCCCGTCACTGGAGCCCCTATTTATGACATTATAAGCAGCCCCAATGACATTCGGGTTAAAAATAAGTTCTTAGATTTAAACATCAAATCATCGGTACATTTCCAACTTTTTAATCAATTTGTAAGTATTTTTGCGAATAAATATAGCATTGCGTCATTACGTCATGACGAAGGCCAGAACGACGTCACGAAACATGTTCTTCATATCACTACACCAACGGGAGTTATGGAAGAATTATGAGCTCATAAATTCTCCCTTTTTTGCTAAGGTTATAATAGTGTCAGTCCGGAACAAATGGAACAATAATCATATAACATACATTATCGTAGGCTTTTTATCAACATGCCATTGAGTAAACTAGTATAAACGTGTTCAATTGATGCATACAGTTTAATAATTACCATATTGAACAGTTTATCATGTACATATAAATGTAGAATGATCAATTATTTCATGCTTACGCAAAATATAAAATACAAGCATTGAACATCCAACCAATCAACCAATAACATAGTGATTGTAGGTAGGCCTACCCGATAATATAAACTCTCACCGTCAGTATTGGCAAAAATATAAACGTATGTCAGAATATAGAACGGTGTGCCTTGTAATTTTAGGCCTATGTATCTACCCGATACATATAAGTGCTGTGTATTACATCTACTTTCGGTTTGCATATATCTAACACAGCAACAATATCACCACAATAACCGACCTATTACAGGATATACATTTAAATGTACGTTTTTGTATTTAACACAAATTCTGTATCGAGTTTACGTAAAAATAAATTTGACTATATCTATCATAAAATATAACGTAACTTACCGTCAATATTATCAAAACTTAAACTTCATGTCAGTTGATTATAGCGAGTCTGTCTAGATCGGCGACCTTTGAGTGATATTCGGCAATCATCGGTATATTCGGGTAAGCATAAGTCTACAACTATAGATTCTGAAAAAAAAGAAAGTTGGGACATTTATTTATTGAATGGTGGTATCAATATATGTATAAAGTAGAACACTATAAAGATAAAAAGTACAGCTTTAAATGTATATTGTAAGCATGTTCAGACATATATTGATCCATTAAGTTAAAGTGACCAGGCATGGGCTGAACGAACCTTGGAATCATTTACAAATGTTATCACGTGAACAAATAACAGAAACGCTGGACATCTTATCATGTCGCTTATTTTTGCTAGTTTATGATAATTTGTATTGTAAGCATTCGTGTAAATTATACTGAAATACCCGTTCTAGTAAATAACCTCGTATGGTAGGCCTTCTTGGTAGTGTTAAATTACTTTCACTTTCGATTTACGTATAGTCAACATAACCACGCCTTCCTCTTTACACTAAAGGTTGGACATAATTCTTTAAATATGTCTGTTACTATTATTAATTCACACTCCACATCCTATCAATGTTTCGAATCTGTCGTACACAGAGTATATAGCATTACATACCGACAACACCGACAAAATAAAACCTCCATACCTAGTATTATGACAGTGTGTCCGCCTTGGTGGTTCCTGTTTGACAATCGATAATACTCGGTCAATTCCGGTAACGTGTCTACAAGCTTCGTCAATACCCGTTCGGTAAACCTCGTTCAATACAACTCATATTTCAACTGGAAAATTAGAAGAAATGTAAATCTTAAGATGTTAAACATGTAATTTTTTATATACATATACCTTTATACACAATATGCACCTGGGTGTTAACGCGAACTTCTGTACTTGGTGGACATTTTTGTTAAAAACCGTTTTCCATTTAACAAAGGTTTACTCAACATATTGAGTGTCTTCCTGATATCAGATATGATTTACAACTGGCTATAAGGCCAACAAAATACGTCTGTTTAGGGTTACCCGACCGACCCTAATTTTTTACTCCTGACCTTAATCCCCCCCCCCCCCCACACTTTCTGCGAAAAAAAGTCGGGATTTCGATCTCAGACTCCGGTTCCGGCCATCATTTTAGAGTGAAAGACACTAAAAAAAGAAGAAAAAAAAAAGAAAAAGAAAAGAAAAAAATCCTCCCGACCGACCCTACTTTTTCGGCAATGTAACCCTAAGGAGACATATTTGTTTGGCCTAATGATTAAACAATATATTATGAATGTAATAAATAATCGCTACCATACTCTTCATTTATTTTTATCATTACTTTTCTTAGAAAGGCAACACAATATTTCAACATTTTTTTGTAAACTGAATTGACTAAGATAATCATCTCATACACTGTATCAAACTAAGTAAGATAATCATCTCATACACTGTATCAAACTAAGATAACTGAAACTTTTGTATTACACTTGTATGAAAAGTAATAGTAAACTTGAAAGAGTTTGGTGATATGATTTTGTATTGAAAGTCGCATCGAGTTCTCTGAAATAAAATCATGATTATAACTGAAAGGGATCTCATCAGTAGAAGACACATCCTGTGATGAAGATGTTTCTTTATGAAATAAATAAAGCACATTTTACCTATCCGATTGATTTTATTACAATCCTGTTTGTAAACGATTAATATTCAAATAAACAAACTACGGGAGAAGACTTATATAGGCTACGGGAGAAAACTTATATAGGCTTAACTGTTGTCTGATCCCTTTGTTATCAATAAAATATGTTGAAATGAAATGAAAACAAACCTTCGAATATTTTAAATCGATAAGTATAGTGGATGGCCAGCTCATTCCACACTGTAAGTAATTTCTAAATAGCGATCACTTAAATACTGAAAATATAGAATTCAGCATATATGTAACGATAATCTACATCTGCAAATATATATATTTGCTTTTTGTCCATACTTATTGATGACTGATAAAGTTGTTCATAAATTGCAGGAAGCCAATATACTTCGTATTTTTCTCCTCGTACACTCGTTTTTGACAAGACGAGTGATCTCCCTTTGTACATACAATTATCTAATGTAACAATAATAGCCCATTGTAGATACTATAATACGGTGCCTTTATTATGGAATATTAAAACAACAAAATCCTGTAGGAAATATTTCAAACTAACTCTTCATCGTTTGTTTCAATTCGTTCAAAGGATAAACATTATACCTGCTGTTTATAAACATAGAAATTTCACCACAAATTATTTTAAGGGTGACGGTCGCTTTATTAATTGCTTTGTTTTTTTGCATTGTTTTCATTTTGTGATATTAAAACTGATGTTTACATTTCTGCATCATTACATCGTGTTATTCCACTCTCAGGGCATTTCATAAATGTGCTGGATGTTGGAGAAATATATTGATATTGTACTAAAGGATTATGACGTTCCAGTCTTTTGATTGGTCGAGATTTTCAACTTTGACGCGAACCACTTTTTTCTTAATATCACATCACAGATTGTTAACGTCATTAATATTTGAGTGACGTCATATCCTGCATATTGTTGTGCTCCGATCGATGTTTGAAAAACAAGCCACTGTGTGGAAACTGGATGTATGACGGTGGCGGAGGGCCCGGCGCTTCCCTATTCTAAACATTTAGTTGTGATTCAAAATTCATGATTGTTCCCTGATCATCCTGTTTCTTGCTGTAGGAAAAATCTTTCAGATACAATAAAGTGACGTCAGGATTCCAAGATTTCACTGAATTTGTAGGCAAGCAAACATTAAAACTTCTTGACTAATTTCATAAAACGTTATATGTCACTCATGTAGGATCTTTCATGTAGAGAAATATTTCCTCTTTCATTACGATAATACAACTTCTGTTTTAGATAACCACTTTGATATACAGCTATCGATCCTCACCATTTTTTAATATGTGAAATGTCTATGTCATGCCTTGATATTAATGAAATATTTCAAGGTATTTTGAGCTTTTTATACTGTATCAATCATATAGGTCTATGGACACTGATCGGCATTGTTTACAAGGTTAGTGATTTTGTTAACATTAATGGTTGTGTGAAATATATATATTTTAACATAAATATTGCACATCGCTTGGTGGGTCCCATTGAGTCAAACAAGCCGAAGTTAGCCGATATTGTAACGTCATTGCCGAAAACGACAGGTGACTACCGTAACTACGTAACGTCTGTCAGTACTCTAAAGAGAACGGGTCATGAATTTTCCGATTTCCGTTCGACAATATTCGTAGCTTCTATGACGACCTGTTTATAATGAAGGCATGTTTTACAAGAGTTTCTTTGATATAACTTTATTTCAACTACATCTACACTAACTTGAAGTTTTGTTGATAGTTACGTATAATGTGACTTGAAATAATTACGTAATGTGAATGAAAAAAATTCTCGTAATTAATCTAGAAAATTATACAGTTATTAATTACTCAAAAAATTAAAACTACAAAACACGAAAGTATAAGCATTTCAATCATATCTTTATTCAGATATCGCCTGTGATAAATTCCTTACAAGTCAATAAAATTAATTTGGGTATTGATTAACAATTAAAGAAGATTTAATAAATTTTATTTCATCTGTAAAGTAACACATGTTGATATGAAGATATTTCTAATAATAAAAAAAAGCATGATCAAGTTTCATGCTACAGAATGATTTTAAAGCCTAGTTATACATTTAGTTCTACTACTCACGCACACCTTTATATGATCAATTATATCACCGAATTTTCTTTGACGACAAAAAGGAGTTATTTCCCTTTGGAGGGAAACCCTTTAAACCATCCTTAGTTCTGAAATATATCGATTAATCGAATACACATGACCAAAAAATGATTATTGCGTGTTATGAAACCGATATAAAATGATAAATACAGGTTTTCTAATAATGGAACAAAACAAATATCATAGATAAATGTAAGACGAGTTCCATGGCAAATAAAATGTAAAGGACATCCCCAACTTTTCCCCCCCGCCGCCCGGAACAAGGCATGATGCTACAAAAAGGGCCGGATACCTTCGATATTATAGCACTATGTACCAATTTTACATCCCAAATTTCATGATATAGCATAAAATAAACCATACATTATAATTAAACTAATTCGAAATAACAATTTGGACATTAGATGTACAATGTATATTTAATTGAACATATACCCAAAAGCACTACAAAATACATTTCGTGAGCATTTGTCAGTTATATATTATTCTTAAGTTAATAAGATATGATTTTAAGATATATCGGTTATTGAATTCTGACTAAAAGCTAAATGTTTAGTAATAAGCTTTACAACTGAGTTACATTGTACATCAATGACATATCAAAGCAAAAGTCAAAGATCACAGTTCCCTGTAAGGAAAGTACGGTATGAATATTCACCAACACCTTATGGATTAGGTGTTTACCAAGCATTGTTGAGCTGAAATAATTTTATAGATTTAAAGTTGTATGGTCTGTGACTTGTTACATTTTTGGCATAGAAAAGGTATTTTAAGTGTTTCTACACTTTTTAAACTTTCAATATTTACCGACTTTTGTAAAGTTCGTATTCGCAAAGTTATTAAACAATTAAATTGAAATATTAATTTTTAACGTGTACACGTTTGAAATAGCTCGGAAGTATCCGAACTGTTCCGATCTATTCCTATCTGTACGGGTATTGCCAATATTGACCAGGTGATACGGCTCAGGAAGTTCCTATCTATACTAGTATCGCCGATGTCGGTCACGTGATGCAACTCAGTTTTTTGATATTACCCGAAAGTTTGAAATATGGCGTTGACTGAGACGTTTCTTTCAAACTGTGTGATATTTTATGCGACATTTACCGCTATATCAACAGTATATTGGTGCTTTTATGGATCTGAACCATCATATATAAGCATTCATATTCACACATTGTGCGTTTTATGAGAGTGTGAGATGGTGAAAATTACAAGAAATACAATTTTAACAGTGAATCATCACTTGTGAATATAATAAAGTAAAGTAATAAACCTACCAGTTATGTAAGTGTAACAAAAATGGAAAAATGTCAACATAATAGATGTTTTAGCAAAGTGATCAAATTAACTGATATAAGTGAATATAATTGCAGAGTCTGTCTGAAAGATTTGTCACAACAACCTTATCACCACACACGGATATAGCTTCTGGATTGTTGATACCGTCCGCTGTCGTTAACAATTCCATGACGTTTGTCGAGTCCCCAGACATCTGTACCACGTTGTGTGATCCTAATCCACAGACATAGACGTTACCCTCTCCGTCCACGTCCACTCCATTCGCGTTCCTTACTACACCGACCTTCAACACGTCCTTGTGTAGATTGTCAGTAGACAGACTATAGCTACCGACGGCCGTACTACCAGGGGTGTGGTTTGTAGTAAGGAATGAAAAGAGTCCCGTCACGGTGATCTTGGGATAAAGTGTATATCGTGTTAGGACCTTTGTGTAGAGTCTTACCGTCCTTTGTTACCCGGTACACTTCTTTACCTGAACTCACGATGAACTCTCCATTTCTGTACGTTATACCGTGACATTGTTTCCCAATGTTTATTACATTCGATAATGTAAGTTTAGAGGGTGTAACTGTCACCACATGTATACCATTACCTATCGCTGCTGCAACTGTAGTGTTATCTACCAAACACAAATCACGAGGTTTTCCATCCACCTTTAACTCATTCACAAGATCTCCGTCAGTGTTGATTAATTTCAGCTTCCTATTGGCATAATCTGTTACAATAATACTGTCGGCAGAAGTGATAACAACTCCACAAGCACAACAATCGGACTGATCTGAATCAAATTTTATGTTCATTTTTCTTACCTCCTTTAATTCACATTCTGATAAAGGTTTGGTTAAGCCGGGAACATCTGTAAATTGTATTTGTTGCTTTTGGACGACAATTTTACCAAAGTTCATACTTGTCCCATCAAATTCTGCATCGTGCTTAAGACAGACAGAAGAGCTCATCATCCTCATCTCTTTGACTAAATCTTTCCAGGAATCTAGCTCCGTTTGTCCTCTCTGGTATAATAGAATCGTACCCATGTAGTCGTTCTTCTGGCGGGCCGTCACAGTCGATTCCATTGTATTCTGCATAGCGACCTTCAGTCGTTCATACTTTTGACTTGCCGTCTTCAGATGTCCACTCTCCTCTTTGTACTTAGCTATCAAATCATCTGTGATTTCCTTCTTCATTTCCCTCATTCGTTGAATGAACCTTTCCTCCATATCGTCGATACTTTGCAATGCCGACTCCTTGTCGTCTGCGATGCTCTGTAAATATGTATGCAAGTTCTTTACCAACGATTCCAGGGAGTCAGCAGCCTCTTTCATATATGTCGTCCTTTCCACTAGTTTTGAGTCTTTATCCAGTGTCTCGCAGTAATCCTCAGTGGTTGCGACTTCTTCGCATTTTCTGTGGCGGGTGGTTACACATTTGCTGCAGTCAAATGAATTGTGGTCAGCGCAATAGTAAGTAATCTTCTTCTTGAGCTTGTCACATCTTTTTGAATTTGTTTCCGTTCTTGGTAGAAAGTCAGTAGAAGTTCCAATGTCTATAGCGTCACAGTTGGTGTGTATGATGTCATGGTAGTTTAGTTTACAAGACTCACAAAACAAACATTGGGTAGTCTTACACCAGAACTGAGCCAGAACCTTCTTGTCTTTAGTTTTCTTGCAGGGCATGCAGTAGTGACCGTCTGTTGAATCACTACTCATTCGTATCAGCTTCGTGGAAACTTTGTTCACAGGAAACTGCTCGGCCCATTTGTCTTTATTTTTAGTCTTATCAACAGGGTAAGTAAGCGTTCTACATACCGGACAGGTAAAGATAGTCGCCGTATCCCTTTTTAGTGACACCTCACTGATGATGTAACTACTCAGACATTCCTGACACAGAGAATGGTGACATGGTAGACATCTTGGCTGATGAAGCTGTTCCAGACAGATCGGGCACTCGAGGAGGTGTAAGTCCGACTGAGTGCCGTCTTTTGGAACCGTTTCTTGATTCGGGCCACCTTCTGCCATGACGTTATCAGTCCTTGATCAGGTATCCTAAAAGAAATAAATTACATTTATGTGTGACGCTATGTTACCTTGTCTCCTCTGTAATAGTGTCAATTTACATAGAAGGAGGCGTATCACTTTGGGCCGTTTTTAAGGTCACTCAATGATAAGCAAAATATTTTTCATGAAGGTACCTTAGGATCAGCTAGATATTGTATGCTAATTAAGGACATCCGATTTTTTCTGGTCTGGTGGTAATACCAGAGGTCAAAGGTTAAAAGCCAAATGGAGAAAATTCACATTTCCATTGTTTAAGTCCTTATTAATTAAATATTAAAATGGAGATATTGAATGAAGTTGTTGCTTGAGATTAGCTCATAAAACAAACTTGAATAATTTAAAAACCTGCCTTAAACATGGGAAAACAACGGATGCTACGTGGACAGATGATACCATTAATTGAATATGACCTAATTTATGCACGTGACCTAGCCAATGTGACCCTAGGATGTAATCATCTTAAGCAGGTCATGTCAAGATCCACATGCAGTACTAATTAAACGTCAATCTCAAGCTATAAAATTGTTTAAAAATCATAGTTTTCAGCGAAAAAATATTAGAGTTTTTATTGCTAAAATAAAACAAATACTTAAAGATGCTCCACCGCCGACAGAGCATAAATGATATTAATCATTTGAACAATAATTGGTGTTTAATGGTGTATATATATGCCTAATTAACACAAAAAATAATATAAAATAATTTATTTCGCCGTTGGTGCATGCGCAATCAGTACTTCATTCCATATAGGATATAGTGTCACGGGATTTTTTCGGGATGCAATTAATTATTTTTCAAATTTTTAACTTGAAGTAAAATTAGAAGCTCAAACTTTTCAATGGTGGTAATGGTGTAAAGTAAGTAACTAACTTTACTTCTGGCCGGGTAAAGTTAAGTTAGACAGTTATTCGTTATTCAAGCGTCACCTGTTTTGACGGATGCAGCCAAATTAAATAAAGTCTTTATTTTTTGTTTAATTCCTTTGAATTTTTCGGAGTTTTCCAGTAAATATTAAAACACAGACCTTTCTAAATCATTTGAGGGTTTTATTGTCGATGATAAATTATTTTACTGATACCATATCTTCAATTGCGTTCACATTTATTTACTTTTTAACTCAAATGTATAAGAAGAAAAATATAAGAGTTAGACAGTTATATAATTTATTTGGATCATAATACTAACTAGTGGAAAGCGCCCTGAGCTTCGGGTCGGAAACTGGATCTCTGGGTCAAATAACACATCCTATATACATTATCAGCCGTATACGGTCCCAGGCTGCGGTAAGACATTATCGTGCACGACTTTTGGAGTTGGCTGCAAATTCAGTGCTGCCCATAGAACAATCCATAGCAATCTTATTCAGATTGAAAGCGGAACGGGCCCTGAGCTCAAGGTCGGAAACTGGATCTCCGGGTCAAATTACACATCTTATATACATTATCAGCCGTATACGGTCCCAGGCAGTGGGAAGAGCTGCTCATGCACGGCTTTTGAAGTTTGCTGCAAATTCAGTGCTGCCCATAGAATATTCCATAGCAATCTTATTCAGATTGAAAGCATAACGAGCCCTGAGCTCTAGGTAGTTAACTGGATCGCCGGGTCAAATAACACATCTTACATACATGTACATTATCAGCCGTATACGGTCCCAGGCAGTGGGAAGACGTGCTCGTGCAAGACCGACTTTTGAAGGTGGCTGCCATCACATTGGTTCCCATGGAACATTCGATAGCAATCTAATTAGGATTGAAAGAGGAACGAACCTTCATCACTTGGTGGGAGAGTGGATCCCCCAACCCAAACCCCATCTTGTATACATTATCAGCCGTATACGGTCCCAGGCAGTGAGAAGACATGCTCGTGCACAATTTTTGAAGGTGGCTGCCATCTCAGTGGTTCCTATCGAACATTCCATAGCAATCTAATTAGGATTGAAAGAGGAACGAACCTTCAGCACTGGGTGGGAGAGTGGATCCCCCAACCCAAACCCAATCTTGTATACATTATCAGCAGTATACGGTCCCAGGCAGTGGGAATACATGCTTGTGCACGACTTTTGAAGATGGCTATCACCTCAGGGGTTCCCATGAAATATTCCATGGCAATCTAATTAGGATTGAAAGAGGAATTAACCTTCAGCACTGGGTGGGAGAGTGGATCCCCCAACCCAAAACCCCATCTTATTTACATTATCAGCCGTATACGGTCCCAGGCAGTGGGAAGTCGTGCTCATGCACAACTTTTGAAGGTGGCTGCCATCTCCGTGGTTCCCATGAAACATTCCATAGCAATTTAATTAGGACTGAAAGAGGAACAAACCTTCAGTACTGGGTGGGAGAGTGGGTCCCCCAACCAAAAACCCCATCTTATATACATTATCAGCCGTACATGGTCCCAGGCAGAGAGAAATCGTGCTCGTGCAGGACTTTTGACGGCGGCTGCCATCTCAGTGGATCCCATGAAACATTCCATAGCAATGTAATTAGGATTTAAAGAGAAACGAACCTTCAGCACTGTGTGGGAGATTGGAACCCAAAACCCCTTCTTGTATACATTATCAGCCGTATACAGTCCCAGGCAGTGGGAAGACGTGCTCGTGCACGACTTTTGAAGGTGGCTACCATCTCAGTGGTTCCCATGAAACATTCCATAGCAATGTTATTAGGATTGAAAGAGGAACGAACCTTCAGCACTGGGTGGGAGAGTGGATCCCCCAACCCTAAACTTAATCTTGTATACATTATCAGCCGTATACGGACCCAGGCAGTGGGAAGACATGCTCGTGCACGACTTTTGAAGGTGGCTACTATCTCAGTGGTTCCAATGGAACATCCCATAGCAATCTAATTAGGTTTGAAAGATGAACGAACCTTCAGCAATGGGTGGGAGAGTGGATCCCACAACCCAAAACCCCATCTTATATACATTATCAGCCGTATACGGTCCCAGGCAGTGGGAAGACGTGCACGTGCACGACATTTGAAGGTGGCTGCCATCTCATTGGTTCCCATGGAACATTCAGTAGCAATGTAATTAGGATTGAAAGAGGAACGAACCTTCAGCACTGGGTGGGAGAGTGGATCCCCCAACCCAAAACCCCATCTTGTATACATTATCAGCCGTATACGGTCCCAGGCAGTGGGAAGACGTGCTCATGCACGACTTTTGAAGGTGGCTGCCATCTCAGTGGTTCCCATGGAACATTCCATAGCAGTCTAATTAGGATTGCAGGAGGAACGAACCTTCATCACTGGGTGGGAGAGTGGATCCCCCAACCCAAAACCCCATACTGTATACATTATCAGCCGTATACGGTCCCAGGCAGTGGGAAGTCGTGCTCGTGCACGACTTTTGACGGCGGCTGCCATCTCATTGGTTCCCATGAAACATTCCATAGTAATCTAATTAGGATTGAAAGAGGAACGAACCTTCAGCACTGGGTGGGAGAGTGGATCCCCCAACCCAAAACCCCATCTTGTATACATTATCAGCCGTATACGGTCCCAGGCAGTGGGAAGACGTGCTCGTGCAAGTCACACAACTCGAGGTTTTTAGATTTGGAATTTATTTTACACTTGTAAAAAAATTCTTAAAGCTACGGCTACGAAAGACACTCGCTAAAGCTCGTGTATTTTGGTAATTTTAGAAAATAACTCGTTCGTGTAAAATAAATTCAACATCCATCAACAACTCGTTGTAAAACCTATTTATCGCATAATCCGCCTGATGTTCAGTTCAGATTTCCATTGACTGTGTCCGGTAGGAAATCTATGGTGACGTCATAACAGAAACAATAAAGTGACGTCAGGAATAATGACGTGACGTCAGGAATCCAATATGGTGGGGCAAAATGGCTGTCTCCTCTGATTTTTGTATCACAATTCGGCATTGAAATCCTTCGAAATGTATGTTGTTATAGTTATGTGTTCAAAAGTATTTTGACTTCGTTTTCATTGCATATGACATTTTATGAAACGAGTATTTGAAGTGTTTATTTTTGCTAGTTTTGATGAGTTTCATAAAAATTGATATGACACTCATGTAAGATCTTAAATGAAAGGAAAGTGTTAATTATGTCATGACACAACTTCACAACTTCATTTTTTATTAAATAACCACATAGAAACAAGTCACACAAGTCGGAGTTGGTAAATTTGGAATTTATTTTACACTTGTAAAATTTTTCTCAAAGCTACAAAGGCACTCGCTGAAGCTCGTGTATTTTGGTAATTTCACAATTTTCCTACTAATTTTCACAAGTAACTCGTTCGTGTAAAATAAATTCCATACCCAACAACAACTCGTTGTAAAACATATATATCGCTTAATCCGACGGATGTTCAGTGCCTTTGCATATGTCACTAGTGTAATATAACCTAGAGCGATTTCCATTTGGTATTCAGAAATCCATCCTCACCATTTTTATGAAATGTTTATATCAAGCTTTAAAAATGTTTTTGAGTTCCTTATATGCTATCAGTATCAATCCTATCTGGGGTCTGAGGATATTGAGACATCAATAGTTGTTTTATGTGTATGTTCTTATTACAACTAATATTCGTGTAAAAAATAAAAACAATATTACTCTAAATACATATAATGGTGTTTACTGCAATTCTATCTGACCTCTGACCTTATGTATACCAGATGTATTTGTTTCTCCGTTATATTTGACATCCACTAATGTAATGAAGATGATAACTGTGATAATGTGTGTGTTTGCTTCTATTAAACGCTGATATCACTGCTGATAATATTTATAGCGTAGTGATTCACGACGCATCCATCGTATTTGTAATTAGTCTATCGATTCTTTGTTGGTGAAACATTGGTTATGTATTGTGAATGAAAAATAATTTCTCGTTATCACTCAAGAAAATTAAAAATTTGGTAATTACTAAAAAAAAAACCTACAATACACGAAAATATTCAAATCATATTTTTATTCATTGTTACATATTACAAATTCCTTACAAGTCAATAAAAATAATTTGGATATTGATCGGCTGTTTATATAGACAGGTTAATAAGATTCAATGATTTTTTTTATCTGGAAAACAACACATGTTTCTATGAAGATATTTCTAATAATAAAAAAAACATACACAAGTTTCATGCCACCGAATTATTCTTAAATCTAGTTACACTAATCGTACACATCTAATCCTATGTATGGCTTATAATAATTTAAACAAATTGTGCCCGATCCCAATGTATATTTGATACAAATAAAATATTTTTAAATCAAACCTATGTATGATTCATTATATCACCAAATTTTCTTTGCCGGCAAAAAGGAGTTAATTCCCTTTGGAGGTAAAAAGACTCAGCATTCATTTATTCTGAAATGTCTCGATATATTGTACAAAATTGATTAAAAAAATTATTGCGTAATATGAAACCGATAAAAAAGTAAACACTAATAATGGAATAAAACATCTGACGCAAATCATAGACAAATTTTAAGCAAGTGACTTACATGACAAATAAAATGACAATGACATCCCAAACTTTTCCACATCGCCCGGAACAAGGTATAATGTTACAGGAAGGACCGGACACCTTCGATATTATAGCACTATGCTCTAACACTACATGCCCACATTTTACGGTTTAGAATAAAATAATATCATAAATTAGAATTAAACTAATGAGATATAACAGTGAAACACTGGCCTAAAACTATATAAATCGTCAGTTATACTGCAAACCAACTTTCTTTCGCGGCTATTAAATTTCGCGATTTCCATTACAAAACATGTATCCGAAGATAATTACTCGCAGATTCAACAATTCAATGATGATTCCTATCAATATAGATAATGTAGACATTAATCCGCGGAGATAAACTTTAGCGAATTTACTTAAATAGCAAAATCCGCAAAGTAAAGTAAATCGCACGCGAATGAATGTGGGTTTACAGTAAGCAAATGTACCGGTGAGTTACATCAGTGACATCAAAGTCAAGAAGTCCACAGTTCGTTGTAAGGAATTTACAAACCTTCAGCAAATGTACAGAATAATAACATGATGGAGTAGGTGTTTTCAAGGCATTGTTAAATATATCTATAATAAAGTGAGAGTGATGTACTGTGTTTACATAAGTATAATTAAATATGGAAAATGGTGTGAGGGCCCTTCTGCGAAAAGAAAATATATTGGTTTTTACATGATTTTTTGAATAAATCATTTATTTGGATCTGACAAGAATGTTTAACCTGATGAAATAATGAATATATTTCCTAGGTGTCCTTAAACTGATATGTAACTACAAAGGAACAAAGTCATCATAAAAATTGTTCAATCAAACTGATGAAATAAGCTGAAATAAGCTAATATAATTGCAATGTTCGGATGAAATGTTTGTCACAACAATCTTATCACCACATACAGATATAGCTTCTGGTTGTTTGATACCGTCCGCTGTCGTTAACAGTTCCCTGACGTTTGTCCCTTCCCCAGACATCTGTACCACGTTGTATGACCCACGTCCACAGACATAGACGTTACCCTCCCCGTCCAAGTCCACTCCAAACACGTCACTCACTATTACACCGACCTTCAACACGTCCTTGTGTATATTATCAGTAGACAGACTACCGACGGCCGTACTACCAGGGTGTGGTTGTAGTAAGGGATGAAGACAGTCCCATCACGGTGATTTATGAGATAATGTCAATATATTGTAGGGCCTTTGTGTAGTATCTGTGTCTCACCGTCTTTTGTTACCCGGTACACTTCTTTACCTGAACTCACGATGAACTCTCCATTTCTGTACGTTATACCGTGACATTGTTTCCCAATGTTTATTACATTCGATAATGTAAGTTTATCGGGTGTAACTGTCACCACATGTATACTATTACCTATTGCTGCTGCAACTGTCGTGTTGTCTACCAAACACAAATCACGAGGTTTTCCATTCACCTTCAACTCATCAACAACATCTCCGTCAGTGTTAATTAATTTCAGCTTCCGATTGCTATAATCTCCTACAACAACCAAACCGTCAGAAGTGATAACAACTCCACAAGCCCTACAATCGGACCGATCTGATTCCATTTTTATGTTCACTTTTCTTACCTCCTTTAGTTCACATTCGGATAAATGTTTGGTTAGGCCTGGAACATCTGTGAGTTGTCTCTGTTGCTTCTGGACGACAATTTTACCAAAGTTCAGGATTGTCCCATCAAATTCTGCTTCGTGTTTAAGACTGACAGCAGAGTTCGTCATCCTCATCTCTTTTACTAAATCTTTCCAAGCATCCAGCTCTGTTTGTCCTCTCTGGTACAATATAATCGTACCAATGTGGTTGTTTTGCTGCTGGGCTGTCACGGTCGATTCCATTGTGTTCTGCATAGCGACCTTCAGCCGTTCACACTTTTGACTTGCCGCTTGAAATTTCCACTCTCCTCCTTGTACTTAGCTATCAAATCATCTTTGATTTCCTTCTTCATTTCCCTCATTCGTTGGATGAACCGTTCCTCCATATCGTCGATACTTTGTAATGCCGACTCTTTGTCGTCTGCGATGCTCTGTAAGTATTGATGGAAGTTCTTTACCAACGATTCCAGGGAGTCAGCAGCCTCTTTCATATAGGTCGTCCTTTCCACTAATTTTGAGTCTTTATCCAGTGTCTCACAGTAATCCTCAGTGGTTGTCACATCGTCACATTTCCTGTGACAAACAGTGACACATTTGCTGCAACCGAAAACATTTGTGGTCAACGCAGTAGTAAGCCATCTTTTTCCTGTGCTTGTCACATCTTTTTGAATTTGTTTCCGTTCGTGGTAGAAAGTACGTTAGAAGTTCTAATGTCAATAGCGTCACAGTTAAAGTGTATGATGTCATGATAATTTAGTTTACAGGACTCGCAAAGCAAACATTGGGTATTTTTACACCAGAACTGAGCTGGAACTTTTTTGTCTTTAGTTTTTTCACATGACATGCAGTAGTGAACGTCTGTTGAACTACTCTGCATTTGTATAAGCTCCAAGGCAACTTTGTCTATAGGAAACTGCCCGGCCCATTTCCCTTTATCCTCAGTCTTATCAACAGGGTAAGTAAGCGTTCTACATACCGGACAGGTAAAGGTAGTCGCCGTATCCCTCTTCCCCGACACCTCGCTGTTGATGTAAGTATTCAGACATTCCTGACAAAGAGAATGGTGACATGGTAGACATTTTGGCTGATGAAGCTGTTCCAGACAGATCGGACACTCCAGGAGGTGTGAGTCCGTCTGGGTACCGTCTTTCGGGACCGATTCCTGATTGGGGCCACCTTCTGCCATGACGTTATCAGTCCCTGATCAGGTATCCTAAAAGGAATAAATGATTTTTATGCGTAGCGGATTCTCATAAAAGTTTGCAAACAAAATTTATTTCATAACCCGAAGAAGTTAAAAATAGTTACATCAATGCCTATAATTATTTTTTCAGACTACTTGATAACATAAAATACGTTTAAACGTACAATTCCATTAATTTTCCAATGGAATATGTTTTTTCAAATCAATACGCAACGTCGACGTCTCTATTGTGACGTCATGATTACATCGGATTTTCGCGCCATTCTTGGATTTGGTTTTCATATTATATGAAGAAATAGAATCTGCCAATCAGAGAGTTGGATTTAGCATAAAAACAAATAAAAATTAATTATAGAACCATAAATCCCTCAAGAAGGCAGTTTAATGCTTACATTTCCGTTTTCTGTTATCTCTTTTAATCCAACTCTGTATTGTACACTGTTATCGCTATTGCCAAATCAAATTCCCCGCTGTCCCCGTCACTGGAGCCCCTATTTATGACATTATAAGCAGCCACAATGACATTCGGGTTAAAAATAAGTTCTTAGATTTAAACATCAAATCATCAGTACATTTACAACTTTTTAATCAATTTGTAAGTATTTTTGCGAATAAATATAGCATTGCGTCATTACGTCATGACGAAGGCCAGAACGACGTCACGAAACATGTTCTTCATATCACTACACCAACGGGAGTTATGGAAGAATTATGAGCTCATAAATTCTCCCTTTTTTGCTAAGGTTATAATAGTGTCAGTCCGGAACAAATGGAACAATAATCATATAAACATACATTATCGTAGGCTTTTTATCAACATGCCATTGAGTAAACTAGTATAAACGTGTTCAATTGATGCATACAGTTTAATAATTACCATATTGAACAGTTTATCATGTACATATAAATGTAGAATGATCAATTATTCCATGCTTACGCAAAATATAAAATACAAGCATTGAACATCCAACCAATCAACCAATAACATAGTGATTGTAGGTAGGCCTACCCGATAATATAAACTCTCACCGTCAGTATTGGCAAAAATATAAACGTATGTCAGAATATAGAACGGTGTGCCTTGTAATTTTAGGCCTATGTATCTACCCGATACATATAAGTGCTGTGTATTACATCTACTTTCGGTTTGCATATATCTAACACAGCAACAATATCACCACAATAACCGACCTATTACAGGATATACATTTAAATGTACGTTTTTGTATTTAACACAAATTCTGTATCGAGTTTACGTAAAAATAAATTTGACTATATCTATCATAAAATATAACGTAACTTACCGTCAATATTATCAAAACTTAAACTTCATGTCAGTTGATTATAGCGTGTCTGTCTAGATCGGCGACCTTTGAGTGATATTCGGCAATCCTCGGTATATCCGGGTAAGCATAAGTCGACAACTATAACTTGCGTTCGGCAAACATAGAAAGATTCTGAAAAAAAGAAAGTTGGGACATTTATTTATTGAATGGTGGTATCAATATATGTATAAAGTAGAACACTATAAAGATAAAAAGTACAGCTTTAAATGTATATTGTAAGCATGTTCAGACATATATTGATCCATTAAGTTAAAGTGACCAGGCATGGGCTGAACGAACCTTGGAATCATTTACAAATGTTATCACGTGAACAAATAACAGAACCGCTGAACATCTTATCATGTCGCTTATTTTGCTAGTTTATGATAATTTGTATTGTAAGCATTCGTGTAAATTATACGGAAATACCCGTTCTAGTAAATAACCTCGTATGGTAGGCCTTCTTGGTAGTGTTAAATTACTTTCACTTTCGATTTACGTATAGTCAACATAACCACGCCTTCCTATTTACACTAAAGGTTGGACATAATTCTTTAAATATGTCTGTTACTATTATTAATTCACACTCCACATCCTATCAATGTTTTGAATCTGTCGTACACAGAGTATATAGCATTACATACTGACAACACCGACAAAATAAAACCTCCATACCTAGTATTATGACAGTGTGTCCGCCTTGGTGGTTCCTGTTTGACAATCGATAATACTCGGTCAATTCCGGTAACGTGTCTACAAGCTTCGTCAATACCTGTTCGGTAAACCTCGTTCAATACAACTCATATTTCAACTGGAAAATTAGAAGAAATGTAAAAATTACAAAAAGCGATGAAGAAGCTTTCTTAAGATGTTAAACATGTAATTTTCATATACATATACCTTTATACACAATATGCACCTGGGTGTTAACGCGAACTTCTGTACTTGGTGGACATTTTTGTTAAAACCGTTTTCCATTTAACAAAGGTTTACTCAACATATTGAGTGTCTTCCTGATATCAGATATGATTTACACCTGGCTATAAGGCCAACAAAATACGTCTGTTTAGGGTTACCCGACCGACCCTAATTTTTTACTCCTGACCTTAATCCCCCCCCCCACACTTTCTGCGAAAAAAAGTCGGGATTTCGATCTCAGACTCCGGTTCCGGCCATCATTTTAGAGTGAAAGACACTAAAAAAGAAGAAAAAAAAAAAAGAAAAAAAAAGAAAAGAAATTTCCACTCTCCTCCTTGTACTTAGCTATCAAATCATCTTTGATTTCCTTCTTCATTTCCCTCATTCGTTGGATGAACCGTTTCCTCCAAAAAATCCTCCCGACCGACCCTCCTTTTTCGGCAATGTAACCCTAAGGAGACATATTTGTTTGGCCTAATGATTAAACAATATAATATGAATGTAATAAATAATCGCTACCATACTCTTCATTTATTTTTATCATTACTATCTTAGAAAGGCAACACAATATTTCAACATTTTTTTTTGTAATCTGAATTGACTAAGATAATCATCTCATACACTGTATCAAACTAAGTATCAACACTTGTATGAAAAGTATAGTAAACTGAAACTTTTTTGTATTGAAAGTCGCATCGAGTTCTCTGATTTCATGATATTACTCTCAATCCTGATTTTTCTTTTGTAAACGATTGATTCGGTATTAATCCTGTAATATTCAAATAAACAACTACGGGAGAAGACTTATATAGGCTACGGGAGAAGACTTAGGCTTAAATGTTGTCTCATCCCTTTGTTATCAATAAAATATGTTGAAATGAAATGAAAACAAACCTTCGAATATTTTAAATCGATAAGTATAGTGGATGGCCAGCTCATTCCACACTGTAAGTAATTTCTAAATAGCGATCACTTAAATACTGAAAAAAATAGAATTCAGCATTTATATAACGATAATGTACATGTGCAAATATATATTTGCTTTTTGTCCATACTTATTGATGACTGATAAAGTTGTTTCATAAATTACAGGAAGCCAATATACTTCGTATTTTTCACCTCGTACACTCGTTTTTGACAAGACGAGTGATCTCCCTTTGTACATACAGTATCTAATGTAACAATAATAGCCCATTGTAGATACTATAATACGGTGCCTTTATTATGGAATATTAAAACAACAAAATCCTGTAGGAAATATTTCAAACTAACTCTTCATCGTTTGTTTCAATTCGTTTTAAAGGATAAACATTATACCTGCTGTTTATAAACATAGAAATTTCACCACAAATTATTTTAAGGGTGACGGTCGCTTTTTTAATTGCTTTGTTTTTTTTGCATTGTTTTCATTTTGTGATATTAAAACTGATGTTTACATTTCTGCATCATTACATCGTGTTATTCCACTCTCACGCCATTTCCTAAATGTGCTGGATGTTGGAGAAATATATTGATATTGTACTAAAGGATTATGACGTTCCAGTCTTTTGATTGGTCGAGATTTTCAACTTTGACGCGAACCACTTTTTTCTTAATATCACATCACAGATTGTTAACGTCATTAATATTTGAATGACGTCATATCCTGCATATTGTTGTGCTCCTATCGATGTTTGAAAAACAAGCCACTGTGTGGAAACTGGATGTATGACGGTGGCGGAGGGCCCGGCGCTTCCCTATTCTAAACATTTAGTTGTGATTCAAAATTCATGATTGTTCCCTGATCATCCTGTTTCTTGCTGTAGGAAAAAATCTTTCAGATACAATAAAGTGACGTCAGGATTCCAAGATTTCACTGAATTTGCAGGCAAGCAAACATTAAAACTTCGTGACCAATTTCATAAAACGTTATATGTCACTCATGTAGGATCTTTCATGTAGAGAAATATTTCCTCTTTCATTACGATAATACAACTTCTGTTTTAGATAACCACTTTGATATACAGCTATCGATCCTCACCATTTTTTAATATGTGAAATGTCTATGTCATGCCTTGATATTAATGAAATATTTCAAGGTATTTTGAGCTTTTTATACTGTATCAATCATATAGGTCTATGGACACTGATCGGCATTGTTTACAAGGTTAGTGATTTTGTTAACATTAATGGTTGTGTGAAATATATATTTTAACATAAATATTGCACATCGCTTGGTGGGTCCCATTGAGTCAAACAAGCCGAAGTTAGCCGATATTGTAACGTCATTGCCGAAAACGACAGGTGACTACCGTAACTACGTAACGTCTGTCAGTACTCTAAAGAGAACGGGTCATGAATTTTCCGATTTCCGTTCGACAATATTCGTAGCTTCTATGACGACCTGTTTATAATGAAGGCATGTTTACAAGAGTTTCTTTGATATAACTTTATTTCAACTACATCTACACTAACTTGAAGTTTTGTTGATAGTTACGTATAATGTGACTTGAAATAATTACGTAATGTGAATGAAAAAAATTCTCGTAATTAATCTAGAAAATTATACAGTTATTAATTACTCAAAAAATTAAAACTACAAAACACGAAAGTATAAGCATTTCAATCATATCTTTATTCAGATATCGCCTGTGATAAATTCCTTACAAGTCAATAAAATTAATTTGGGTATTGATTAACAATTAAAGAAGATTTAATAAATTTTATTTCATCTGTAAAGTAACACATGTTGATATGAAGATATTTCTAATAATAAAAAAAAGCATGATCAAGTTTCATGCTACAGAATGATTTTAAAGCCTAGTTATACATTTAGTTCTACTACTACTCACGCACACCTTTATATGATCAATTATATCACCGAATTTTCTTTGACGACAAAAAGGAGTTATTTCCCTTTGGAGGGAAACCCTTTAAACCATCCTTAGTTCTGAAATATATCGATTAATCGAATACACATGACCAAAAAATGATTATTGCGTGTTATGAAACCGATATAAAATGATAAATACAGGTTTTCTAATAATGGAACAAAAC
This sequence comes from Argopecten irradians, assembly GCF_041381155.1. Lineage (NCBI taxonomy): Eukaryota > Metazoa > Mollusca > Bivalvia > Pectinida > Pectinidae > Argopecten > Argopecten irradians. The sequence goes on along the minus strand of NC_091137.1, from coordinate 44,061,179 downwards.
AAATATCATAGATAAATGTAAGACGAGTTCCATGGCAAATAAAATGTAAAGGACATCCCCAACTTTTCCCCCGCCGCCCGGAACAAGGCATGATGCTACAAAAAGGGCCGGATACCTTCGATATTATAGCACTATGTACCAATTTTACATCCCAAATTTCATGATATAGCATAAAATAAACCATACATTATAATTAAACTAATTCGAAATAACAATTTGGACATTAGATGTACAATGTATATTTAATTGAACATATACCCAAAAGCACTACAAAATACATTTCGTGAGCATTTGTCAGTTATATATTATTCTTAAGTTAATAAGATATGATTTTAAGATATATCGGTTATTGAATTCTGACTAAAAGCTAAATGTTTAGTAATAAGCTTTACAACTGAGTTACATTGTACATCAATGACATATCAAAGCAAAAGTCAAAGATCACAGTTCCCTGTAAGGAAAGTACGGTATGAATATTCACCAACACCTTATGGATTAGGTGTTTACCAAGCATTGTTGAGCTGAAATAATTTTATAGATTTAAAGTTGTATGGTCTGTGACTTGTTACATTTTTGGCATAGAAAAGGTATTTTAAGTGTTCTACACTTTTTAAACTTTCAATATTTACCGACTTTTGTAAAGTTCGTATTCGCAAAGTTATTAAACAATTAAATTGAAATATTAATTTTTAACGTGTACACGTTTGAAATAGCTCGGAAGTATCCGAACTGTTCCGATCTATTCCTATCTGTACGGGTATTGCCAATATTGACCAGGTGATACGGCTCAGGAAGTTCCTATCTATACTAGTATCGCCGATGTCGGTCACGTGATGCAACTCAGTTTTCCGATATTACCCGTAAGTTTGAAATATGGCGTTGACTGAGACGTTTCTTTCAAACTGTGTGATATTTTATGCGACATTTACCGCTATATCAACAGTATTTTGTGCTTTTATGGATCTGAACCATCATGTATAAAGCATTCATATTCACACATTGTGCGTTTTATGTGAGTTTGAGATGGTGAAAATTACAAGAAATACAATTTTAACAGTGAATCATCACTTGTGAATATAATAAAGTAAAGTAATAAAACTCCCAGTTATGTAAGTGTAACAAAAATGGAAAAATGTCAACATAATAGATGTTCTAGCAAAGTGATCAAGTTAACTGATATAAGTGAATATAATTGCAGAGTCTGTCTGAAAGATTTGTCACAACAACCTTATCACACACACACAGATATAGCTCCTGGATTGTTGATACCGTCCGCTGTCGTTAACAGTTCCCTGACGTTTGTCCCGTCCCCAGACATCTGTACCACGTTGTGTGATTCACGTCCACAGACATAGACGTTACCCTCTCCGTCCACGTCCACTCCATACGGCCACCTTACTACACCGACCTTCAACACGTCTTTGTGTAGATTGTCAGTAGACAGACTTCCGACGGCCGTACTACCAGGGGTGTGGTTGTAGTAAGGAATGAAAAGAGTCCCGTCACGGTGATCTTGGGATAAAAAGTATATGATGTTAGGACCTTTGTGTAGAATCTGAGTCTTACCGTCCTTTGTTACCCGGTACACTTCAGTATCTGAACACACAACGAACTCTCCATTTCTGTACGTTATACCGTGACATTGTTTCCCAATGATTATTACATTCGATAATGTAAGTTTATCGGGTGTAACTGTCACCACATGTATACTATTACCTATTGCTGCTGCAACTGTCGTGTTGTCTACCAAACACAAATCACGAGGTTTTCCATTCACCTTCAACTCATCAACAACATCTCCGTCAGTGTTAATTAATTTCAGCTTCCGATTGCTATAATCTCCTACAACAACCAAACCGTCAGAAGTGATAACAACTCCACAAGCACTACAATCGGACCGATCTGATTCCATTTTTATGTTCACTTTTCTTACCTCCTTTAGTTCACATTCGGATAAATGTTTGGTTAGGCCTGGAACATCTGTGAGTTGTCTCTGTTGCTTCTGGACGACAATTTTTTACCAAAGTTCAGGATTGTCCCATCAAATTCTGCTTCGTGTTTAAGACTGACAGCAGAGTTCGTCATCCTCATCTCTTTTACTAAATCTTTCCAAGCATCCAGCTCTGTTTGTCCTCTCTGGTACAATATAATCGTACCAATGTGGTTGTTTTGCTGCTGGGCTGTCACGGTCGATTCCATTGTGTTCTGCATAGCGACCTTCAGCCGTTCACACTTTTGACTTGCCGCCTTGAAATTTCCACTCTCCTCCTTGTACTTAGCTATCAAATCATCTTTGATTTCCTTCTTCATTTCCCTCATTCGTTGGATGAACCGTTCCTCCATATCGTCGATACTTTGTAATGCCGACTCTTTGTCGTCTGCGATGCTCTGTAAGTATTGATGGAAGTTCTTTACCAACGATTCCAGGGAGTCAGCAGCCTCTTTCATATAGGTCGTCCTTTCCACTAATTTTGAGTCTTTATCCAGTGTCTCACAGTAATCCTCAGTGGTTGTCACATCGTCACATTTCCTGTGACAAACAGTGACACATTTGCTGCAACCGAAAACATTGTGGTCAACGCAGTAGTAAGCCATCTTTTTCCTGTGCTTGTCACATCTTTTTGAATTTGTTTCCGTTCGTGGTAGAAAGTACGTAGACGTTCTAATGTCAATAGCGTCACAGTTGAAGTGTACGATATCATGGTGATTTAGTTTACATGACTTGCAAAGCAAACATTTATTAGTCTTACACCAGAACTGAGCTGAAACCTTTTTGTCTTTAGTTTCACAAGACATGCAGTAGTGAACGTCTGTTGAACTACTCTTCATTTGGATCAGCTCCATGGCAACTTTGTCTATAGGAAACTGTCCAGCCCATTTCTCCTTATTCTCAGTCTTATCAACAGGGTAAGTAAGCGTTCTACACACCGGACAGGTAAAGGTAGTCGCCGTGTCCCTCCTCCCGACACCTCACTGATGATGTAAGTATTCAGACATTCCTGACAAAGAGAATGGTGACATGGTAGACATTTTGGCTGATGAAGCTGTTCCAGACAGATCGGACACTCCAGGAGGTGTGAGTCCGTCTGGGTACCGTCTTTCGGGACCGATTCCTGATTGGGGCCACCTTCTGCCATGACGTTATCAGTCCCTGATCAGGTATCCTAAAAGGAATAAATGATTTTTTTCAATTACAATTTAAATTATTTTGGACTGGTAGTTGTGTTATTGTGATTTGAACTCGTGTCATATAAAACCCTCTACTAAAAGATAATTTCTTTTCAGATCATTTACATACTCCTCCCTTAAACTATTTCAATTTTAATTCAATACGTTATCCTCTGATATAGTTGTCAATTTACATAGCATTTTGTGCAAAATGGGATATGTCTCATTGCCTTTTTATTTAAAATTTCAAGAATAAATAACTGAATGATATTACATTTACACTAATTGCTAAAATCAGTATTCATACTAATTTGAATTTTTAAATATCAGAGGGATCAAATTTGTGCATTATTCTAAATATCACACGATATGTAAAAAAATGTTGAATATAATGGCAACACAAAGAAGAAACAACTTTAAAAAATGAATGACCTCTATGATATTCTGTCCGAGAAATTTATAATATCGGTTGGGGTGGGTGCAGTTTTGATTGAGTTTTTATAGAGTGGAGCTGTATTACCAATGATGATGGTTAGATAATTGTATGAATAGTTCCAGAGTCATCCATTTGAACAACAAAACTTCATAATAGCAACACATTCAGGTCCATAATTTTTCTTCAATTTTAAATATATTTGTGTAGTATATATTTGAGCCAAAGAGTACAAAACCAAAGCATCTGCATATTTGAACCGATACTTGTATATGTGTATGCGTTCCATGTGTCATTATAACGGTGTTCATTTGAGCAAACTTTTTTTTTTTCTTTTATTGTAAATGTTGAAGAAATTCTTATTAAGGAAAACAAATATTTATAGACTACAAACGGAATTCAGACACAATAAACATCAGTACAATTCCTATTTGTCTCCCAACAGCCGAACAACTGCAACAAATACTATTTTATATGTAAATGTGCAATTTCACACATAAGTATATCAAACTTTAAGAGGACTCAATGAGCAATGGTGAATGGTAGTCATTTGGTGGGTAAGATTTTTACAATAAATCGGACCATGAGAGGAACTAATATATATTCAAGATATATAACATAAAAACATCCTAGAATGTCAATCAACAATTCCAATTTAGTACACTTTTATAGAACGTTGTATAAAGTGCTACATTAAAGTATAATCATAAAACATCTTAAACCGTTTATCCATTAAGAACATTCCATTGGGTTCATTTTAACGCCTACAATGTTGAATTTATACAATTGATCATATAAAACAAAAAAACAAATCACCGACCGATATACTGTAGAAATTGTAGGCCCTACCCTGTTAATATTAGCACTTATCGTCAGTATTGGCTCCCAAATTTAAGAATCATGTCAGAAGTATAGATCGGTGCAGACATTTTTAATTGTAGGCGGTTTTATATCATCCCACTTTTCGTTTGCATATATCTATCACAGCACATAACTATCCACCACGATATCAGGACCTATTTATTGGACATACAGTAAATGTAGTTTTTGTAGTTTACTCACAAGTCTGATATCGTAGTTTACATCATGATACGTTTGAAAATTTGTATCATAAAATTAGAGCATAACTTAACCGTAAATAGTGTCAAAACTTCTACTTCATGTTCAGGTGTTTATAGCGTGCATGTCTCGATCGGCGACCTCTGAGTGATAATTCGGCAATCCTCGGACAATTTCGGTAATCATTAATCGGAAATTCATATCTTGTGTCCGACAAAACCCGGACGGAGTCTAAAAATTAAGAAGGTTGGGACACATTTTATTTATTGGATAGAGGGATAAAAACACATGCATACTAGTGGAAACACTATTAAAGATAAAAAACCATGTGTATTGTAAGCATATTCATACAATTCCAATGATCCCATTATACTAAAGCGATTCAATGCTGATTTGGGGGACTGAACGATCCTTGCAATTAATCACAAAATTATCACGTCGAACAAGTAATCAAGATCGCTTGACTTCTTACTTATGTAGCGTATTTTTGCTAGTTTATCGATAGTTTAAAATTGTAAGCATTTTTGTAAAGTATAGTACACAATTACCCGTTTCTAGTTAATAAACTCGTGTGTTAGGCAATCTCGGTAATGTTAAATTACTTTTCACTTTCGATTTACGTTATACGTATATACACTAAAGGTTGGACACATTTTGTAAATTTGTCTGTTTTTCTATTGTTAATTTCAATCTCCACATCGTCTTAATGTTATATCATTGGGAAAGCTGCTTTTTTTGTACTCAACGTACACAACATTATAAATACCGACCACTACCGACAAAAACATGATATTAAGATATGCCTGCCAATACCGTATTATTATGACAGGATGTCCCGCCTTGGGTTGTTCCTGAGTTGATCAAATCGATAATACTCGGTAAATTCCGGTAAATATGTCTACAAGCTTCGTCCGATACCCATCCGGTAACTCCTTGAGGAAAAGAAATTGACATAGATATTCTTCGCGATAAAAACCCGATGAGTTCAGAAGCGTCGACTACCTGTATCAAATTACGTTCGGTAAACTTCGGTTCGAATTCCATTTTGAAACCCCTTCATGTGATATAATACTAGTACATCAAATGTAGTTTCATTTCACTCATATCAAAGTTGCTAATTTAGTAGAAGATATGGAGAAGTTCAAAAAAGAGAGATGAAGAAAGCTTCCTTAGATGGATATACGATGAGTAAATTGAATACTGTTATAACCTTTATACACATGCACTTCACCTGGGCCGTTTTCCGATTAAACGGTTTGACTGGTTTGACCATCTTGTTCGTTTTACGAATTTAAAGACGAACCTGAAGTGAGTTTATATTGTTTTCATGACGAAGCCTAAATTAACTGCAGATACTTTAAAATAAATGACTTTAACTAAACAGTCGAACCGGTTATTCCGAATACAAGATGAAAAAAGGCCCTGGGTGTTACACCATTGGGGAACGTTCGGCACTGTTCCGATTCTCGGTTTGTCGAAAAATCCACAGTTTCCCGATTGGGTTGTTACCACGGAAAATCTGTGGTTTGCTGGGACATTTTTAACGCGTATATTATACCATTAAAGAAAGTTTGTACGATAAAACATAGATCAGTGTTTTTACTGGATACCTGATTTGATTGTATACCTGGCTAATACAATGAATAATATTTATTAAAAATGGCGGCTATCACACACTCTTACTTAATTTTTATGATTGTTTTATTGACCATCAATTCATATTTTTACTTGTTCTTACAACCACACCACAAGATTTTCCAGTAAATTATTTTGTAATCTAAATTGAAACCATGATAATCATATCATATACTTTATCAAAACTAAATTTAATTGAAAAAAAACCGCCTGTGGTTACACTTGTATGACGGGTAATATTAATCTTGGAAGGTTATGGTGCTAAGATTTTGTATGGAAGGTCGCATCGATTTATCCTAAATAAAATAGTGATTCATAACTGAAGTGGCTCTCTTCCTGCAATGAAGATGTTTTCTTTATGAATTTAAATAACAAAGCAGAGTGAACCTCCCTTTGAACTACCATCCACTGCTTACAATAACAAACTCATTATAAATACTGATCTACGGTGCTTTTAACATGGGTATAAAGACAGCCAAAATTTTGTAGGAAATATTTCACAACGTACTCTTCATCCTTGGTTTCCATTCCGATAGGAGGATAACAATTTGGTACCTACTGTTATAAGCATTGGGAATATCACCACAAATTATCTATAAAGGGTGGTGGCTTTCTTTGTCTTTTTATATATTTTTCATTTTGTGGGTAATAAAAATGAATGTTTTACATTTCTACAACAATCCATCGAGTTATTCCACTCTCATGCCATTATATAAATGGTGCTTGATGGATAAATACTCTTGCGGGTAGAGATATCCGATTGTTTACGTCATTATTTTGTGATCGCAATTCACGTCTTTTTCTCCGAAAAACGTATGACGTTACGCGCGAAAACAAATGTATCGTCACTATCCTAGTTGCGCATAATTCGGGAATAGGGTGGTAAATCTTTCTTCTATCTTAAACATGATATACATTTTTTAACCCGCCTTTGATATATAGCAATTGAGCCTCACCACTCTTTTTTGTTATTATTTATTGTACTGTGTGTTTTCACATTAAATCATTGGAAATGTTTCGAAGTATCAGTATTTATCCTAGAGGTCAACGGCTATTGAACTATCAGATATAACTTGTTTACAAGTGAGTGTTTTGTATTTTTGTTAAAACTAGATCTACTGCCGGATAAACTCGTGACTTAATCCGTCAATACGAAATGCTTTAATAGTCGAATAAGATGACGAGAATTTTGTTCCATTGCTGACGGAAACTTTTATAACTTGAGCCGAAACTTGAACCCTTAGGTGAATGTTAACGTCATTCATTCCCGCTAAAAAGTGGAGTCACATTCACCGGAATGACGTCATTTTTTACGATATCGAAAATCTCGCTTGGCGGGTGTCGTCTTTTTCTTGGCTCATGGCAAATGTATATTATTGAAAAATAATTTCTTTGATGGGTATTTATTGTTTTAGAATATTTTTCATATTGTTTCAGTGATACTAGACACTGGATATAATTTCTGGTACTCGGTGTTGAATGCGCTTATCTATTCCCAACGACAGTAAGAAGTCTACACACTCATTCAGCTTTAGTTAATGAAAACTTTCCTCGCATCAATGAAGCGTCTGGGCCTTCGGACGAAAACTAGTAATTAACTCGCAATTTGCCAGCAGGAGTAAAGGTTGGAACATTTTATTCGTTAATTCGTTATTTCGAATAACGAATAACTGTCTAACTTTACTTCTGGCCGGGTAAAGTTTAATTAGACGGATTATTCGTTATCAAAAAGCGTCACCCTGTTTTGACGGAATGCACCCAAATTAAATAAAGTCTTTATTTTTTGTTTAATTCCTTTGAAATTTTTCGGAGTTTTTCCAGTAAATATTAAAACACAGACCTTTCTAAATCATTTGAGGGTTTTTATTGTCTTTGATTAAATTATTTTACTGATACAATATCTTCAATTGCGTTAACTTTTATTTAACTTTTTAACTTCACATGTATAAGAAGAAAAAATAATAAGAGTTAGACAGTTATATAATTTATTTGGATCAATAATACTAAACTAGGTGGAAAGCGCGCTGAGGACTTCGGGTCGGAATCTGGATCTCTGGTCAATAATAACATCCTATATAACATTGATCAGCCGTATACGGTTACAGGCACGCGGTAAGACGTGCATCTCATCGTGCACGAACATTTTGAAGGTGGCTGCAAATTCTCAGTGGCTGCCCCCATAGAACAATTCCATAGCAATCTTATTCAGATTTTGAAAGCGGAACGGGCCCCTGAGCATCAAGGTCGGAAAACTCGGATCTCCGGGTTCAAATTTACACATCTTATATTACGATTATCAGCCGTATACGGTCCCAGGCAGTGGGAAGAGCGTGCTCATGCACGGCTTTTGAAGGATTTGCTGCAAAATTCAGTGCTTCCCATGGAATATTCCATAGCAATCTTTATTCAGATTGAAAGCAGAACGAAGCCCTGAGCACTAGGTAGTTAGAGTGGATCGCCCGGCGTCAAATAACCCATCTTACATACATGTACATTATCAGCCGTATACGGTCCCAGGCTGTGGGAAGACGTGCTCGTGCAAGCCCGACTTTTGAAGGTGGCTGCCATCTACAGTGGTTCCCATGGAACATTCCGATAGCAATCTAATTAGGATTGAAAGAGGAAACGAACTTCATCACTTGGTGGGAGAGTGGATCCCCCTTAACCCAAAACCCCAATCTTATATTACATTATCAGCCGTATACGGTCCCCAGGCAGTGGGAAGACATGCTCGTGCACTGATTTTTGAAGTGGCTGCCATCTCAGTGGTTCCCATCGAACATTCGCATAGCAATCTACTTAGTATTGAAACAGGAACGAACCTTCAGCACCTCTGGTGGGAGAGTGGATCCCCCAACCCAAAAAACCCCATCTTATATACATTATCAGCCGTATACGGTCCCAGGCAGTGGGAATGACATGCTAGGCACGACTTTTGAAGGTGGCTGACATCACTCAGGTGGTTCCCATGAAACATTCCATTAGCAATCTAATTAGGATTGAAAAAAAGTCAACGAACCTTCAGCACACTGGGTGGAGAGTGGATCCCCCAACCCAAAACCCCATCTTATATACATTATCAGCCCTATTACGGTCCCAGGCAGTGGGAAGAACGTGCACTGGTGCACAACTTTTGAAGGTGGCTGCCATCTTGGTGGTTCCCATGGAACATTCCAAAGCAATCTTAATTAGTTATTGAAACAGGAACAAACCTTCAGCACTAGGGTGGGGAAGTGGGATCTCCCCAACCAAAAACCCCATCTTATATACATTATCAGCCGTATAACGTGTCCCAGGCAGTGAGAAGACTTGCTCGTGCAGGAACAATTTGACCGGTGGCTGCCATCTCAATTGGTTCCCATGGAACATTTCCATAGCAAATCTAAATTAGGATTGAAAGAGGAAACGAACCTTCAGCACTGGGTGGGAGAGAGATCTGAACCCAAAACAACCCCATCTTTATATACATAATCAGCAGTATACACGGTCCCCAGGCAGTGGGAAGACGTGCTCGTGCACGACTTTTGAAGGTGGCTTTTCATCTCAATGGTTCCCATGGAACATTCCATAGCAATGTAATTAGGATTGAAAGAGGAACGAACCTACAGCACTGGGTGGAGAGTGGATCCCCCTACCAAAAACCCATCTTACTATACATTATCAGCCCGTATTACGGTTCCTACCAGGCATGGGAAGACCGTGCTCCGTGCACGACTTTTGAAGGTGGCTGCCATCATCAGTGGTTCCCATGGAGACAATCCATCAGCAATCTAATTAGGGGTTGAAACAGGAACGAACCTTCAAGCAATGGGTGGGGAGAGTGAACACCCTGCAACCCAAACCCACATCTTATATACATCTATCAGCCTCTATAGAACGGTCCAGGCAGTGAGATAGACGTGCTTCGTTGCACTCAGACTTTTGAAGGTGGTCTGCCATCTCATTTTGGTTCCCATGGAACATTCCATAGCAATCTATTTAGGATTTGCAAACTTGGAACTCGAAACCTTCAGCGACTGGTTGGGGAGAGTGGATCCCCCAACCCAAAAACCCCATACCCTTATATACTATTATCAGTGCGTATAACGTGTTCAGCCTATGCAGTGGGAAAAGTCGTGCTTCGTGCACGACTTTTGACGGTTGGCTGCCATCTCAGTGGTTCCATGTTGAAACATGTCCATATCATTCTAATTAGTGATTGAAAGAGGAACGGAACCTTCAGCACTGTCGGGGAGAGTGGATCCCCCAACCCAAAACCCCAATCGTGTATACACATATATCTAGCCGGTAAACTGGTCCGCAGGCGAAGTGTGGAAGGACGGATGCTCGTGCAAGCACACAACTCGAGGGTTTTTTAGATTTGGAATTTATTTTACACTTGTAAAAAAAATCTTAAAGCTACGGCTACGAAAGACACTCGCTAAAGCTCGTGTATTTTTGGTATATTTTAGAAATAAATCGTTCTTCGTGTATAAATAAATTGCACATCCATCACAACTCGTTGTAAAACCTATTCTCGCATATTCCGCCTGATGTTCATTCAGATTTCCATGGATGTGTCCGGTAGGAAATCTATGGTGACGTCATAACAGAAACAATAAAGTGACGTCAGGAATAATGACGTGACGTCAGGAATCCAATATGGTGGGGCAAAATGGCTGTCTCCTCTGATTTTTGTATCACAATTCGGCATTGAAATCCTTCGAAATGTATGTTGTTATAGTTATGTGTTCAAAAGTATTTTGACTTCGTTTTCATTGCATATGACATTTTATGAAACGAGTATTTGAAGTGTTTATTTTTGCTAGTTTTGATGAGTTTCATAAAAATTGATATGACACTCATGTAAGATCTTAAATGAAAGGAAAGTGTTAATTATGTCATGACACAACTTCACAACTTCATTTTTTATTAAATAACCACATAGAAACAAGTCACACAAGTCGGAGTTGGTAAATTTGGAATTTATTTTACACTTGTAAAATTTTTCTCAAAGCTACAAAGGCACTCGCTGAAGCTCGTGTATTTTGGTAATTTCACAATTTTCCTACTAATTTTCACAAGTAACTCGTTCGTGTAAAATAAATTCCATACCCAACAACAACTCGTTGTAAAACATATATATCGCTTAATCCGACGGATGTTCAGTGCCTTTGCATATGTCACTAGTGTAATATAACCTAGAGCGATTTCCATTTGGTATTCAGAAATCCATCCTCACCATTTTTATGAAATGTTTATATCAAGCTTTAAAAATGTTTTTGAGTTCCTTATATGCTATCAGTATCAATCCTATCTGGGGTCTGAGGATATTGAGACATCAATAGTTGTTTTATGTGTATGTTCTTATTACAACTAATATTCGTGTAAAAAATAAAAACAATTACTATTACTCTAAATACATATAATGGTGTTTACTGCAATTCTATCTGACCTCTGACCTTATGTATACCAGATGTATTTGTTTATCTATTTTTCTCCGTTATATTTGACATCCACTAATGTAATGAAGATGATAACTGTGATAATGTGTGTGTTTGCTTCTATTAAACGCTGATATCACTGCTGATAATATTTATAGCGTAGTGATTCACGACGCATCCATCGTATTTGTAATTAGTCTATCGATTCTTTGTTGGTGAAACATTGGTTATGTATTGTGAATGAAAAATAATTTCTCGTTATCACTCAAGAAAATTAAAAATTTGGTAATTACTAAAAAAAAAACCTACAATACACGAAAATATTCAAATCATATTTTTATTCATTGTTACATATTACAAATTCCTTACAAGTCAATAAAAATAATTTGGATATTGATCGGCTGTTTATATAGACAGGTTAATAAGATTCAATGATTTTTTTACCTGGAAAACAACACATGTTTCTATGACGATATTTCTAATAATAAAAGAAACATACACAAGTTTCATGCCACCGAATTATTCTTAAATCTAGTTACACTACTCGTACACATCTAATCCTATATATGGCTTATAATAATTTAAACAAATTGTGCCCGATCCCAATGTATATTTGATACAAATAAAATATGTTTAAATCAAACCTATGTATGATTCATTCTATCACCAAATGTTCTTTGTCGACAAAAAGGAGTTACTTCCCTTTGGAGGTAAAAAGACTCAGCATTCATTTAGTTCTGAAATATCTCGATATATTGTACAAACTTGATTATAAAAAGATATTGCGTAATATGAAACCGATAAAAAAGTAAACACTAATAATGGAATAAAACATCTGACGCAAATCATAGACAAATTTTAAGCAAGTGACTTAAATGACAAATAAAATGACAATGACATCCCTAAATTTCCCCCATCGCCCGGAACAAGGTATAATGTTACAGGAAGGACCGGACATCTTCAATATTATAGCACTATGTTCTAACACTACATGCCCACATTTTACGTTTATAATAAAGTAGCATCATAAATTAGAATTAATGTGATATAACAGTTAAACATTGGCCTAATACTATATAAATCGTCAGTTATACTGCAAACCAACTTTCTTTCGCGGATATCAAATTTCGCGATTTCCATTCCAAAACAAGTTTGCGAAGATAATTATTCGCTGATTTAACAATTCAATGATAATTCCTATCAATATAGATAATGTAGGCTTAAACCCTAACCCTCAGATCGCGAAATCCGCAAAGTAAAGTAAATCGCACGCGAATGAAAGAAGGTTTTTCAGTAAATAAATGTACTGGTGAGCTATATCAGTGACATCAAAGTAAATAAGTTCTCTGTAAGGAAAGTGCAAACCTTCAGCAAAAGTACAGAATAATAACATGATGAAGTAGGTGTTTTCAAGGCATTGTTAAATATATCTATAATAAAGTGAGAGTGATGTACTGTTTATATAAGAATAATTAAATATGGAACATGGTGTGAGAGCCCTTCTGCGAAAAGGAAATATATTGGTATTTACATGATTTATTGAATAAATCATTTCTTTGGATCTAACAAGAATGTTGAACTTGATGAAATAATGAACAGTTTTCCTAGGTGTCCTTAAACTGATATGTAACTACAAAGGAACAAAGTCATCATAAAAATTGTGTAATCAAACTGATGAAATAAGCTGAAATAAGCTAATATAATTGCAATGTTCGGATGAAATGTTTGTCACAACAATCTTATCACCACATACAGATATAGCTCGTGGACTGTGCATACCGTCCGCTGTCGTTAACACTTCCCTGACGTTTGTCTCGTCCCCAGACATCTGTACCACGTTGTCTGATCCATATCCACAGACATAGACGTTACCCTCCCCGTCCACGTCCACTCCATACGGGTAACTTATATTTACTATACCGACCTTTAACACGTCCTTGTGTAGATTGTCAGTGGACAGACTACCGATGACCGTACTGTCCGGTGTGCAGGTAAAGTATGGGAAGAAGAGATTCCCGGTACGGTGTTTATGCGATAACGCGTATATAGTGTTAGGACCTCTGTGTAGTATCTGTGTCTCACCGTCTTTTGTTACCCGGTACACTTCTTTACCTGAACTCACGATGAACTCTCCATTTCTGTACGTTATACCGTGACATTGTTTCCCAATGTTTATTACATTCGATAATGTAAGTTTATCGGGTGTAACTGTCACCACATGTATACTATTACCTATTGCAGCTGCAACTGTCGTGTTGTCTACCAAACACAAATCCAAAGGCCGTCCAATCACCTTTAACTCATACACAACATCTCCGTCAGTGTTGATTAATTTCAACTTCTGATTGTAACAATCTCCTACAACAATACTACCGTCAGGGGTGAAAACAACTCCGCAAGCTGCACAATCGGACCGATCTGATTCCATTTTTATGTTCACTTTTCTTACCTCCTTTAGTTTACATTCGGATAAAGGTTTGGTTAGGCCTGGAACATCTGTGAGTTGTCTCTGTTTGCTTCTGGACGACAATTTTACCAAAGTTCAGGATTGTCCCATCAAATTCTGCTTCGTGTTTAAGACTGACAGCAGCAGTTCGTCATCCTCATCTCTTTTACTAAATCTTTCCAAGCATCCAGCTCTGTTTGTCCTCTCTGGTACAATATAATCGTACCAATGTGGTTGTTTTGCTGCTGGGCTGTCACGGTCGATTCCATTGTGTTCTGCATAGCGACCTTCAGCCGTTCACAGACTTTTGACTTGCCGCCTTTAGATATCCACTCTCCTCCTTGTACTTAGCTATCAAATCATCTGTGATTTCCTTCTTCATTTCCCTCATTCGTTGGATGAACCGTTCCTCCATATCGTCGATACTTTGTAATGCCGACTCCTTGTCGTCTGCGATGCTCTGTAAGTATTTATGGAAGTTCTTTACCAACGATTCCAGGGAGTCAGCAGCCTCTTTCATATAGGTCGTCCTTTCCACTAGTTTTGAGTCTTTATCCAGTGTCTCACAGTAATCCTCAGTGGTTGTCACATCGTCACATTTCCTGTGACCAACAGTGACACATTTGCTGCAACCGAAAACATTGTGGTCAACGCAGTAGTAAGCAATCTTTTTCCTGTGCTTGTCACATCTTTTTGAATTTGTTTCCGTTCTTGGTAGAAAGTACGTAGAAGTTCTAATGTCAATAGCGTCACAGTTGAAGTGTACGATATCATGGTGATTTAGTTTACAGGACTCGCAAAGCAAACATTTATTAGTTTTACACCAGAACTGAGCTGGAACCTTTTTGTCTTTAGTTTTTTCACAAGACATGCAGTAGTGACTGTCTGTAGAACTACTCTTCATGTGTACCAGCTCCATGACAACTTTGTCTATAGGAAACTGTCCAGCCCATTTCTCTTTATCCTCAGTCTTATCAACAGGGTAAGTAAGCGTTCTACACACCGGACAGGTAAAGGTAGTCGCCGTGTCCCTCCTCCCCGACACCTCACTGATGATGTAAGTATTCAGACATTCCTGACAAAGAGAATGGTGACATGGTAGACATTTTGGCTGATGAAGCTGTTCCAGACAGATCGGACACTCCAGGAGGTGTGAGTCCGTCTGGGTACCGTCTTTCGGGACCGATTCCTGATTGGGGCCACCTTCTGCCATGACGTTATCAGTCCCTGATCAGGTATCCTAAAAGGAATAAATGATTTTTATGCGTAGCGGATTCTCATAAAAGTTTGCAAACAAAATTTATTTCATAACCCGAAGAAGTTAAAAATAGTTACATCAATGCCTATAATTATTTTTTCAGACTACTTGATAACATAAAATACGTTTAAACGTACAATTCCATTAATTTTCCAATGGAATATGTTTTTTCAAATCAATACGCAACGTCGACGTCTCTATTGTGACGTCATGATTACATCGGATTTTCGCGCCATTCTTGGATTCGGTTTTCATATTATATGAAGAAATAGAATCTGCCAATCAGAGAGTTGGATTTAGCATGAAAACAAATAAAAATTAATTATAGAACCATAAATCCCTCAAGAAGGCAGTTTAATGCTTATATTTCCGTTTTCTGTTATCTCTTTTAATCCAACTCTGTATTGTACACTGTTATCGCTATTGCCAAATCAAATTCCCCGCTGTCCCCGTCACTGGAGCCCCTATTTATGACATTATAAGCAGCCCCAATGACATTCGGGTTAAAAATAAGTTCTTAGATTTAAACATCAAATCATCGGTACATTTCCAACTTTTTAATCAATTTGTAAGTATTTTTGCGAATAAATATAGCATTGCGTCATTACGTCATGACGAAGGCCAGAACGACGTCACGAAACATGTTCTTCATATCACTACACCAACGGGAGTTATGGAAGAATTATGAGCTCATAAATTCTCCCTTTTTTGCTAAGGTTATAATAGTGTCAGTCCGGAACAAATGGAACAATAATCATATAACATACATTATCGTAGGCTTTTTATCAACATGCCATTGAGTAAACTAGTATAAACGTGTTCAATTGATGCATACAGTTTAATAATTACCATATTGAACAGTTTATCATGTACATATAAATGTAGAATGATCAATTATTTCATGCTTACGCAAAATATAAAATACAAGCATTGAACATCCAACCAATCAACCAATAACATAGTGATTGTAGGTAGGCCTACCCGATAATATAAACTCTCACCGTCAGTATTGTAGTGGCAAAAAATATAAACGTATGTCAGAATATAGAACGGTGTGCCTTGTAATTTTAGGCCTATGTATCTACCCGATACATATAAGTGCTGTGTATTACATCTACTTTCGGTTTGCATATATCTAACACAGCAACAATATCACCACAATAACCGACCTATTACAGGATATACATTTAAATGTACGTTTTTTTGTATTTAACACAAATTCTGTATCGAGTTTACGTAAAAATAAATTTGACTATATCTATCATAAAATATAACGTAACTTACCGTCAATATTATCAAAACTTAAACTTCATGTCAGTTGATTATAGCGTGTCTGTCTAGATCGGCGACCTTTGAGTGATATTCGGCAATCCTCGGTATATCCGGGTAAGCATAAGTCGACAACTATAACTTGCGTTCGGCAAACATAGAAGAGATTCTGAAAAAAAGAAAGTTGGGACATTTATTTATTGAATGGTGGGTATCAATATATGTATAAAGTAGAACACTATAAAGATAAAAAAGTACAGCTTTAAATGTATATTGTAAGCATGTTCAGACATATATTGATCCATTAAGTTAAAGTGACCAGGCATGGGGCTGAACGAACCTTGGAATCATTTACAAATGTTATCACGTGAACAAAATAACAGAACCGCTGAACATCTTATCATGTCGCTTATTTTGCTAGTTTATGATAATTTGTATTGTAAGCATTCGTGTAAATTATACGGAAATACCCGTTCTAGTAAAATAACCTCGTATGGTAGGCCTTCTTGGTAGTGTTAAATTTTTTTTCACTTTTCACGATTTACGTATAGTCAACATAACCCACGCCTTCCTCTTTACACTAAAGGTTGGACATAATTCTTTAAAATATGTCTGTTACTATTATTAATTCACACTCCCACATCCTATCAATGTTTTGAATCTGTCCGTACACAGAGTATATAGCATTACATACTGACAACACCGACAAAATAAAACCTCCATACATACCTAGTATTATGACAGTGTGTCCGCCTTGGTGGTTCCTGTTTGACAATCGATAATACTCGGTCAATTCCGGGTAACGTGTCTACAAGCTTCGATTCAATACCCGTTCGGTAAAACCTCGTTCAAATACAACTCATATTTCAACTGGAAATATTAGAAGAAATGTAAATCTTAAGATGTTAAAACATGTAATTTTTTATATACATATACCTTTATACACAATATGCACCTGGGTGTTAACGCGAACTTCTGTACTTGGTTGACATTTTTTGTTAAAACCGTTTTTCCATTTAAAAAAGGTTTACTCAACATATTGAGTGTCTTCCTGATATCAGATATGATTTACACCTGGCTATAAGGCCAACAAAATACGTCTGTTTAGGGTTACCCGACCGACCCTAATTTTTTTACTCCTGACCTTAATCCCCCCCCCCCCCACACCACACACACACTTTCTGCGAAAAAAAAGTCGGGATTTCGATCTCAGACTCCGGTTCCGGCCATCATTTTAGAGTGAAAGACACTAAAAAAAGAAGAAGAAAAAAAGATAAAGAAAAGAAAAAAATCCTCCCGACCGACCCTACTTTTTCGGCAATGTAACCCTAAGGAGACATATTTGTTTTGGCCTAATGATTAAACAATATATTATGAATGTAATAAATAATCGCTACCATACTCTTCATTTATTTTTATCATTACTTTTCTTAGAAAGGCAACACAATATTTCAACATTTTTTTTGTATTCTGAATTGACTAAGGTAATCATCTCATACACTGTATCAAACTAAGTAAGATAATCATCTCATACACTGTATCAAACTAAGATAACTGAAACTTTTGTATTACACTTGTATGAAAAGTAATAGTAAACTTGAAAGAGTTTGGTGATATGATTTTGTATTGAAAGTCGCATCGAGTTCTCTGAAATAAAATCATGATTATAACTGAAAGGGATCTCATCAGTAGAAGACACATCCTGTGATGAAGATGTTTCTTTATGAAATAAATAAAGCACATTTTACCTATCCGATTGATTTTATTACAATCCTGTTTGTAAACGATTAATATTCAAATAAACAAACTACGGGAGAAGACTTATATAGGCTACGGGAGAAAACTTATATAAGCTTAACTGTTGTCTGATCCCTTTGTTATCAATAAAATATGTTGAAATGAAATGAAAACAAACCTTCGAATATTTTAAATCGATAAGTATAGTGGATGGCCAGCTCATTCCACACTGTAAGTAATTTCTAAATAGCGATCACTTAAATACTGAAAATATAGAATTCAGCATATATGTAACGATAATCTACATCTGCAAATATATATTTTGCTTTTTGTCCATACTTATTGATGACTGATAAAGTTGTTCATAAATTGCAGGAAGCCAATATACTTCGTATTTTTTTCCTCGTACACTCGTTTTTGACAAGACGAGTGATCTCCCTTTGTACATACAATTATCTAATGTAACAATAATAGCCCATTGTAGATACTATAATACGGTGCCTTTATTATGGAATATTAAAACAACAAAATCCTGTAGGAAATATTTCAAACTAACTCTTCATCGTTTGTTTCAATTCGTTTAAAGGATAAACATTATACCTGCTGTTTATAAACATAGAAATTTCACCACAAATTATTTTAAGGGTGACGGTCGCTTTATTAATTGCTTTGTTTTTTTGCATTGTTTTCATTTTGTGATATTAAAACTGATGTTTACATTTCTGCATCATTACATCGTGTTATTCAACTCTCACGCCATTTCCTAAATGTGCTGGATGTTGGAGAAATATATTGATATTGTACTAAAGGATTATGACGTTCCAGTCTTTTGATTGGTCGAGATTTTCAACTTTGACGCGAACCACTTTTTTCTTAATATCACATCACAGATTGTTAACGTCATTAATATTTGAATGACGTCATATCCTGCATATTGTTGTGCTCCGATCGATGTTTGAAAAACAAGCCACTGTGTGGAAACTGGATGTATGACGGTGGCGGAGGGCCCGGCGCTTCCCTATTCTAAACATTTAGTTGTGATTCAAAATTCATGATTGTTCCCTGATCATCCTGTTTCTTGCTGTAGGAAAAATCTTTCAGATACAATAAAGTGACGTCAGGATTCCAAGATTTCACTGAATTTGCAGGCAAGCAAACATTAAAACTTCTTGACTAATTTCATAAAACGTTATATGTCACTCATGTAGGATCTTTCATGTAGAGAAATATTTCCTCTTTCATTACGATAATACAACTTCTGTTTTAGATAACCACTTTGATATACAGCTATCGATCCTCACCATTTTTTAATATGTGAAATGTCTATGTCATGCCTTGATATTAATGAAATATTTCAAGGTATTTTGAGCTTTTTATACTGTATCAATCATATAGGTCTATGGACACTGATCGGCATTGTTTACAAGGTTAGTGATTTTGTTAACATTAATGGTTGTGTGAAATATATATTTTAACATAAATATTGCACATCGCTTGGTGGGTCCCATTGAGTCAAACAAGCCGAAGTTAGCCGATATTGTAACGTCATTGCCGAAAACGACAGGTGACTACCGTAACTACGTAACGTCTGTCAGTACTCTAAAGAGAACGGGTCATGAATTTTCCGATTTCCGTTCGACAATATTCGTAGCTTCTATGACGACCTGTTTATAATGAAGGCATGTTTACAAGAGTTTCTTTGATATAACTTTATTTCAACTACATCTACACTAACTTGAAGTTTTGTTGATAGTTACGTATAATGTGACTTGAAATAATTACGTAATGTGAATGAAAAAAATTCTCGTAATTAATCTAGAAAATTATACAGTTATTAATTACTCAAAAAATTAAAACTACAAAACACGAAAGTATAAGCATTTCAATCATATCTTTATTCAGATATCGCCTGTGATAAATTCCTTACAAGTCAATAAAATTAATTTGGGTATTGATTAACAATTAAAGAAGATTTAATAAATTTTATTTCATCTGTAAAGTAACACATGTTGATATGAAGATATTTCTAATAATAAAAAAAAAGCATGATCAAGTTTCATGCTACAGAATGATTTTAAAGCCTAGTTATACATTTAGTTCTACTACTCACGCACACCTTTATATGATCAATTATATCACCGAATTTTCTTTGACGACAAAAAGGAGTTATTTCCCTTTGGAGGGAAACCCTTTAAACCATCCTTAGTTCTGAAATATATCGATTAATCGAATACACATGACCAAAAAATGATTATTGCGTGTTATGAAACCGATATAAAATGATAAATACAGGTTTTCTAATAATGGAACAAAACAAATATCATAGATAAATGTAAGACGAGTTCCATGGCAAATAAAATGTAAAGGACATCCCCAACTTTTCCCCCGCCGCCCGGAACAAGGCATGATGCTACAAAAAGGGCCGGATACCTTCGATATTATAGCACTATGTACCAATTTTACATCCCAAATTTCATGATATAGCATAAAATAAACCATACATTATAATTAAACTAATTCGAAATAACAATTTGGACATTAGATGTACAATGTATATTTAATTGAACATATACCCAAAAGCACTACAAAATACATTTCGTGAGCATTTGTCAGTTATATATTATTCTTAAGTTAATAAGATATGATTTTAAGATATATCGGTTATTGAATTCTGACTAAAAGCTAAATGTTTAGTAATAAGCTTTACAACTGAGTTACATTGTACATCAATGACATATCAAAGCAAAAGTCAAAGATCACAGTTCCCTGTAAGGAAAGTACGGTATGAATATTCACCAACACCTTATGGATTAGGTGTTTACCAAGCATTGTTGAGCTGAAATAATTTTATAGATTTAAA
The DNA here is from genome assembly GCF_041381155.1 of Argopecten irradians. Taxonomy (NCBI): domain Eukaryota; kingdom Metazoa; phylum Mollusca; class Bivalvia; order Pectinida; family Pectinidae; genus Argopecten; species Argopecten irradians. The sequence goes on along the minus strand of NC_091137.1, from coordinate 44,039,891 downwards.
GTTGTATGGTCTGTGACTTGTTACATTTTTGGCATAGAAAAGGTATTTTAAGTGTTCTACACTTTTTAAACTTTCAATATTTACCGACTTTTGTAAAGTTCGTATTCGCAAAGTTATTAAACAATTAAATTGAAATATTAATTTTTAACGTGTACACGTTTGAAATAGCTCGGAAGTATCCGAACTGTTCCGATCTATTCCTATCTGTACGGGTATTGCCAATATTGACCAGGTGATACGGCTCAGGAAGTTCCTATCTATACTAGTATCGCCGATGTCGGTCACGTGATGCAACTCAGTTTTCCGATATTACCCGAAAGTTTGAAATATGGCGTTGACTGAGACGTTTCTTTCAAACTGTGTGATATTTTATGCGACATTTACCGCTATATCAACAGTATATTGGTGCTTTTATGGATCTGAACCATCATGTATAAGCATTCATATTCACACATTGTGCGTTTTATGTGAGTTTGAGATGGTGAAAATTACAAGAAATACAATTTTAACAGTGAATCATCTCTTGTTAATATGATAAAGTAAAGTAATAAACCTCCCAGTTATGTAAGTGATATGTAACAAAAAAGGAAAAATGTCATCATAAGAGATGTTCTAGCAAAGTGATCAAATTAACTGATATAAGTGAATATAATTGCAGAGTCTGTCTGAAAGATTTGTCACAACAACCTTATCACCACATACGGATATAGCTTGTGGACTGTTGATACCGTCCGCTGACGTTAACAGTTCCCTGACGTTTGTCCCATCCCCAGACATCTGTACAACGTTGTGTGATTCATGTCCACAGACATAGACGTTTCCCTCTCCGTCCACGTCCACTCCATACGGCCACAATACACCGACCTTCAACACGTCCTTGTGTAGATTGTCAGTAGACAGACTATAGCTACCGACGGCCGTACTACCAGGGGTGTGGTTGTAGTAAGGAATGAAAAGAGTCCCGTCACGGTGATCTTGGGATAAAGTGTATATCGTGTTAGGACCTTTGTGTAGAATCTGAGTCTTACCGTCCTTTCTTACCCGGTACACTTCTTTACCTGAACTCACGATGAACTCTCCATTTCTGTACGTTATACCGTGACATTGTTTCCCAATGTTTATTACATTCGATAATGTAAGTTTATCGGATGTAACTGTCACCACATGTATACCACTACCTATCGCAGCTGCAACTGTAGTGTTGTCTACCAAACACAAATCCAAAGTTCTTCCATCCACCTTCAACTCATCCACAACATCTCCGTCAGTGTTGATTAATTTCAGATTCTTATTGTTATAATCTCCTACAACAATACTACTGCCGTCAGGAGAGATAACAATTCCATGAGCAGAACAATCGGACTGATCTGATTCCATTTTTATGTTCATTTTTCTTACCTCCTTTAATTCACATTCTGATAAAGGTTTGTTTAGGCCTGGTACATCTGTAAATTGTATTTGTTGCTTTTGGACGATAATTTTACCAAAGTTCATACTTGTCCCATCAAATTCTGCATCGTGCTTAAGACAGACAGAAGAGCTCATCATCCTCATCTCTTTGACTAAATCTTTCCAGGAATCTAGCTCCGTTTGTCCTCTCTGGTATAATAGAATCGTACCCATGTAGTCGTTCTTCTGGCGGGCCGTCACAGTCGATTCCATTGTATTCTGCATAGCGACCTTCAGTCGTTCACACTTTTGACTTGCCGTCTTCAGATGTCCACTCTCCTCTTTGTACTTAGCTATCAAATCATCTGTGATTTCCTTCTTCATTTCCCTCATTCGTTGAATGAACCTTTCCTCCATATCGTCGATACTTTGCAATGCCGACTCCTTGTCGTCTGCGATGCTCTGTAAATATGTATGCAAGTTCTTTACCAACGATTCCAGGGAGTCAGCAGCCTCTTTCATATATGTCGTCCTTTCCACTAGTTTTGAGTCTTTATCCAGTGTCTCGCAGTAATCCTCAGTGGTTGCGACTTCTTCGCATTTTCTGTGGCCGGTGGTTACACATTTGCTGCAGCCAAATGAATTGTGGTCAACGCAATAGTAAGTAATCTTCTTCTTGTGCTTGTCACATCTTTTTGAATTTGTTTCCGTTCTTGGTAGAAAGTCAGTAGAAGTTATAATGTCTATAGCGTCACAGTTGGTGTGTATGATGTCATGGTAATTTAATTTACAGGACTTGCAAAACAAACATTTATTAGTCTTACACCAGAACTGAGCCAGAACCTTCTTGTCTTTCGTTTTCTTGCATGGCATGCAGTAGTGACCGTCTGTTGAACCGCTTTTTATTTGTATCAGCTCCATGACAACTTTGTCTACAGGAAACTGCTCGGCCCATTTCTCTTTATCCTCAGTCTTATCAACAGGGTAAGTAAGCGTTCTACATACCGGACAGGTAAAGGTAGTCGCCGTATCCCTCTTCCCCGACACCTCGCTGATAATATAAGTACTCAGACATTCCTGACAAAGAGAATGATGACATGGTAGACACCTTGGCTGGTGAAGCTGTTCCAGACAGATAGGACACTCCAGGAGGTGTGAGTCCGACTGAGTACCGTCTTTAGGGACCGATGCCTGATTGGGACCACCTTCTGCCATGACGTTAACGGTTTCTGATCAGGTATCCTGAAAAAAATAAATCATTGATATTTGTGTATGAAGCTACATATTTTCGATGTCCATCAATACTCGTTTTATCACATATAATCCACCTTATATAAAGTGACTTTACCTATGTTATTTGTTTGCATATGTCACTAGTGTAATGCAAACTGAAGCGCTTGCTGGGGAACTGTTGTGACGTCATGTCTTGACGTCCGTAATGACGTCAGAGTTTTTCAATACATTTTAGATTATTTGGACTGTAGGGTGTTGTAGTGATTTGACTCGTGTCATAAACCCTCTAATAAAATGATAATTCATTTCAGATCATATACATATCTCCTGTAAACTATTTCATTTTAATTCAATACGTTATCCTCTGAAATTGTGTCAATTTACATAGCATTTGGTGCAAAAGGGATATTTCTCATTGCTTTTTATTTAAAATTTCAAGAATAAATACTGACTGATATTACATTTAAACTATTAGATATAAGTCATTTATACTATTTGAATTTTAAATATCAGAGGATCAATTTTGTGCATATTCTAAATATCACGATATGTAAAAAAAATGTTGAATATAATGGCTTCACAAAAAAGAAAACTTTAAAAAAAAGAATGACCTCTCTGATATTCTGTCCGATAAATTTATTATATCGGTTGGGGTGGGGTGAGTTTAGGAGTGGAGCTGTATACAATGAGGATGGTTAGATATTGTATGATAGTTCAAGGTCATCCATTTGAACAAACTTCATAATAGCAACACATTCAGGTCCAAATTTCTTCAATTTTAAATATATTTGTGTAGTATATATTTGTGCCAAAGGTACAAAACCAAGCATCTGCATATTTGAAACGATACTTGTATATGTGTATCGATCCTGTGACATTATAAGGTGCTTCATTTGAGCAAACTTTATTGTAAATGTTGAAGAAATATTATTAAGAAAACAAATAATAATAGACTACAGACGGAATTCAGACACAATAACATAGTACATGTCCACTTTGTCTCCCAACAGCCGAGACAGCCAACAATACTATGTTTTATGAAATGTGGAATTTCACACATAAGTATATCAACATAAGCGACTCAATGAGCAATGTTGAATGGTAGTCATTTGGTGGTAAGATTTTACAATAAATCGGACATGAAGAGGAACTAATATATATCAAGATATATAACATAAAACATCCTAGACTGTCAATCAACATGCCATTTAGTACACTATTATAAACGTGTATAAGTGCTACATTAAGTATAATCATAAAACATCTTAAACCGTTTATCATTAAGAACATTCCATTGGTTCATTTTTACGCAAAATGTGAAATTTAGACATTGAACATATAAACAATTAAACTAATCACCGAAATAATGTAGAAATTGTAGGCCTACCCTGTAATATTAGCACTTATCGTCAGTATTGGCGAAAATGTAAGACTCATGTCAGGATATAGAACGGTGCACATTTTAATTGTAGGCGTATAACATCCACTTTCGGTTTGCATATATCTAACACAGCCATACTATCACCACGATAACAGACCTATTATAGGACATACAGTTAAATGTACGTTTTTGTAGTTAACACAAGTCTGATATCGAGTTAACATGATACGTTTGAAAATTTGTATCATAAATTAGAGCATAACTTACCGTAAATATTGTCAAAACTTCAACTTCATGTCAGGTGTTTATAGCGTGCCTGTCTCGATCGGCGACCTTTGAGTGATATTCGGCAATCCTCGGTCAATTCCGGTAATCATTAGTCGAAATTCGTATCTTGTGTCCGACAATCCTCGACGGAGTCTAAAAAATAAGAAGGTTGGGACATTTATTTATTGAATAGAGGTATAAACACATGCATACTAGTGGAACACTATAAAGATAAAAACCATGTGTATTGTAAGCATATTCATACATTCAATGATCCATTATACTAAAGCGATCATGCGTGGACTGAACGAACCTTGAAATTAATCACAAAATTATCACGTGAACAAGTAATAAGATCGCTTGACATCTTATTATGTAGCTTATTTTTGCTAGTTTACGATAGTTTAAATTGTAAGCATTTTTGTAAAGTATAGTACACAATTACCCGTTCTAGTAAATAAACTCGTGTGATAGGCATTCTCGGTAATGTTAAATTACTTTCACTTTCGATTTACGTATACGTATATACACTAAAGGTTGGACACATTTCTGTAAATATGTCTGTTTCTATTGTTAATTCAAACTCCACATCGTCTTCATGTTATATCAATGGGAAGCTGCTTTTTTTGTACACAGAGTACACAACATTATAAATACCGACAATACCGACAAAAATGATATAAGATAAGCCTCCATACCTATTATTATGACAGTGTGTCCGCCTTGGTTGTTCCTGGTTGACAATCGATAATACTCGGTCAATTCCGGTAATATGTCTACAAGCTTCGTCGATACCCATCCGGAACTCCTTGAGGAAAAGATATTACATAGATATTCTCGCGATAATACCCGATGAGTTCACGAAGCGTCGATACCTGTATCAATTACGTTCGGTAAACTTCGTCGAATTCCATTTGAAACCCCTTCATGTGATATAAATAGAACATCAAATGGTATCATTCAACTCATATCAAAGTTGCTAAATTAGAAGAAATGTGAGAATTTCAAAAGGAGATGAAGAAAGCTTCTTAAGATGATATACATGTAATTTGGATACTGTATACCTTTATACACATGCACTTCACCTGGGCCGTTTTCGATTATACGGTTTGACTGGTTTGACCAACTTGTTCGTTTACGAATTAAAGACGAACCTGATGATTTTATATTGTTTTCAGACGAGCCTAAACTGCAGATACTTAAAATAATGACTTTAACAAACAGTCGAACCGGTTATTCCGAATAGATGAAAACGGCCCTGGGTGTTACCCAATGGGGAACGTTCGGCACTTTCCGTTCTCGTTTACGGAAAAATCCGAAGGTTCCCGATTGGGGTGTTACCGGGAAAATCTGTGGTTGCTGGGCATTTTTAACCGTATATACCATTAAAGAAAGGTACGATAAACATATTCAGTGTTTTACTGATATCGGATATGATTTATACCTGGCTACAATGATTAATATTATAAAAGATGGCGGCTATCACACTTCTTACTTAATTTTTATGATTTGTTTTATTGACACCAAATCATATTTTTACTTTTCTTACAAACACAACACAAGATTTCCAGTAAATTATTTTGTAATCTAAATTGAAACCAAGATAATCATATCATAAACTTTATCAAACTAAAAATAATGAAAAAAAACCGCCTGTGTTACACTTGTATGAGGGTAATAGTAAACTTGGAAGGTTATGGTGATAAGATTTTGTATGGAAGGTCGCATCGATTTGTCTAAATAAAATAGTGATCATAACTGAAGTGGCTCTCTTCCTGCAATGAAGATGTTTCTTTATGAATTTAAATAACAAAAGCGAGTGACCTCCCTTTGAACGTACATCCACTGCTTACGATAACAACTCATTATAAATACTGTTATACGGTGCTTTTATCATGGGTATAAAGACAGCAAAATTTTGTAGGAAATATTTCAAACGTACTCTTCATCCTTTGTTTCCATTCCGATAGAGGATAACAATTATACCTACTGTTTATAAGCATGGGAATATCACCACAAATTATCTATTAAAGGTGGTGGCTTACTTTGTCTTTTTATATAGTTTTCATTTTGTGGTAATAAAATTGATGTTTACATTTCTACAACAATCCATCGTGTTATTCCACTCTCATGCCATTATATAAATGTGCTTGATGGATAAATACTCTTGCGGGTAGATATCGATTGTTACGTCATTATTTTGTGAACGCAATTCACGTCGTTTTCTCCGAAACGTATGACGTTACGCTCGAAAACACATGACGTCACTATCAAGTGCAGATAATTCGGAATATGGTGGGAAATCTTTCTTCTATCATAAACATGATACAATTTTTTAACCGCTTTGATATATAGCAATTGATCCTCACCACTCTTTTTTGTTAATATTTATTTTACTTTTTCAAATTAAAACAATGAAATGTTTCGAAGTATCAGTATTAATCCTATAGGTCAACGGATATTGATACATCAATATAACTTGTTTACCAGTGGGTTTTTGTATTTTTGTTAGAACTAGATCTACTGCCGGATAAACTCGTGCTTTATCCGTCAATACGAAATGCTTTATTAGTCAATAAGATGACGTGAATTTGTTCCATATCTGACGGAACTTTTATAACTTGAGCCAGAACTTGAACCCTTAGGTGAATGTAACGTCATTCAGTCCCGCTAAAAAGTGACGTCACATTCACCGGAATGACGTCATTTTTACGATATCGAAAATCTCGCTTGGCGGTGTCGTCTTTTTCTTGGCTCATGGCAAATGTATGTATTGAAAAGTAATTCTTTGATGGGTATTTATTGTTTTTGAATATTTTCATATTGTTTCAGTGATACTAGACACTGGATATAATTTCTGGTACTGTTTGTGAATGCGCTTATATATTTCCCACGACAGTAAGAAGTCTACACACTCATTCAGTTTAGTTAATGAAACTTTTCCTCCGCATCAAAGAAGCGTCTGGGCTTCGAGCGAAAACTAGTAAATAACTCGCAATTTGCCAGCAGGGTAAAGTTGAACATTTATTCGTTATTCGTTATTCGAATAACGAATAACTGTCTAACTTTACTTCTGGCCGGGTAAAGTTAAGTTAGACAGTTATTCGTTATTCAAGCGTCACCTGTTTTGACGGATGCAGCCAAATTAAATAAAGTCTTTATTTTTTGTTTAATTCCTTTGAATTTTTCGGAGTTTTCCAGTAAATATTAAAACACAGACCTTTCTAAATCATTTGAGGGTTTTATTGTCGATGATAAATTATTTTACTGATACCATATCTTCAATTGCGTTCACATTTATTTACTTTTTAACTCAAATGTATAAGAAGAAAAATATAAGAGTTAGACAGTTATATAATTTATTTGGATCATAATACTAACTAGTGGAAAGCGCCCTGAGCTTCGGGTCGGAAACTGGATCTCTGGGTCAAATAACACATCCTATATACATTATCAGCCGTATACGGTCCCAGGCTGCGGTAAGACATTATCGTGCACGACTTTTGGAGTTGGCTGCAAATTCAGTGCTGCCCATAGAACAATCCATAGCAATCTTATTCAGATTGAAAGCGGAACGGGCCCTGAGCTCAAGGTCGGAAACTGGATCTCCGGGTCAAATTACACATCTTATATACATTATCAGCCGTATACGGTCCCAGGCAGTGGGAAGAGCTGCTCATGCACGGCTTTTGAAGTTTGCTGCAAATTCAGTGCTGCCCATAGAATATTCCATAGCAATCTTATTCAGATTGAAAGCAGAACGAGCCCTGAGCTCTAGGTAGTTAACTGGATCGCCGGGTCAAATAACACATCTTACATACATGTACATTATCAGCCGTATACGGTCCCAGGCAGTGGGAAGACGTGCTCGTGCAAGACCGACTTTTGAAGGTGGCTGCCATCACATTGGTTCCCATGGAACATTCGATAGCAATCTAATTAGGATTGAAAGAGGAACGAACCTTCATCACTTGGTGGGAGAGTGGATCCCCCAACCCAAACCCCATCTTGTATACATTATCAGCCGTATACGGTCCCAGGCAGTGAGAAGACATGCTCGTGCACAATTTTTGAAGGTGGCTGCCATCTCAGTGGTTCCTATCGAACATTCCATAGCAGTCTAATTAGGATTGAAAGAGGAACGAACCTTCAGCACTGGGTGGGAGAGTGGATCCCCCAACCCAAACCCAATCTTGTATACATTATCAGCAGTATACGGTCCCAGGCAGTGGGAATACATGCTTGTGCACGACTTTTGAAGATGGCTATCACCTCAGGGGTTCCCATGAAATATTCCATGGCAATCTAATTAGGATTGAAAGAGGAATTAACCTTCAGCACTGGGTGGGAGAGTGGATCCCCCAACCCAAAACCCCATCTTATTTACATTATCAGCCGTATACGGTCCCAGGCAGTGGGAAGTCGTGCTCATGCACAACTTTTGAAGGTGGCTGCCATCTCCGTGGTTCCCATGAAACATTCCATAGCAATTTAATTAGGACTGAAAGAGGAACAAACCTTCAGTACTGGGTGGGAGAGTGGGTCCCCCAACCAAAAACCCCATCTTATATACATTATCAGCCGTACATGGTCCCAGGCAGAGAGAAATCGTGCTCGTGCAGGACTTTTGACGGCGGCTGCCATCTCAGTGGATCCCATGAAACATTCCATAGCAATGTAATTAGGATTTAAAGAGAAACGAACCTTCAGCACTGTGTGGGAGATTGGAAACCCAAAACCCCTTCTTGTATACATTATCAGCCGTATACAGTCCCAGGCAGTGGGAAGACGTGCTCGTGCACGACTTTTGAAGGTGGCTACCATCTCAGTGGTTCCCATGAAACATTCCATAGCAATGTTATAAGGATTGAAAGAGGAACGAACCTTCAGCACTGGGTGGGAGAGTGGATCCCCCAACCCTAAACTTAATCTTGTATACATTATCAGCCGTATACGGACCCAGGCAGTGAGAAGACATGCTCGTGCACGACTTTTGAAGGTGGCTACTATCTCAGTGGTTCCAATGGAACATCCCATAGCAATCTAATTAGGTTTGAAAGATGAACGAACCTTCAGCAATGGGTGGGAGAGTGGATCCCACAACCCAAAACCCCATCTTATATACATTATCAGCCGTATACGGTCCCAGGCAGTGGGAAGACGTGCACGTGCACGACATTTGAAGGTGGCTGCCATCTCATTGGTTCCCATGGAACATTCCATAGCAGTCTATTTAGGATTGCAGGAGGAACGAACCTTCATCACTGGGTGGGAGAGTGGATCCCCCAACCCAAAACCCCATACTGTATACATTATCAGCCGTATACGGTCCCAGGCAGTGGGAAGTCGTGCTCGTGCACGACTTTTGACGGCGGCTGCCATCTCATTGGTTCCCATGAAACATTCCATATCAATCTAATTAGGATTGAAAGAGGAACGAACCTTCAGCACTGGACGGGAGAGTGGATCCCCCAACCCAAAACCCCATCGTGTATACATTATCAGCCGTATACGGTCCCAGGCAGTGGGAAGACGTGCTCGTGCAAGTCACACAACTCGAGGTTTTTAGATTTGGAATTTATTTTACACTTGTAAAAAAATTCTTAAAGCTACGGCTACGAAAGACACTCGCTAAAGCTCGTGTATTTTGGTAATTTTAGAAAATAACTCGTTCGTGTAAAATAAATTCAACATCCATCAACAACTCGTTGTAAAAACCTATTTATCGCATAATCCGCCTGATGTTCAGTTCAGATTTCCATTGACTGTGTCCGGTAGGAAATCTATGGTGACGTCATAACAGAAACAATAAAGTGACGTCAGGAATAATGACGTGACGTCAGGAATCCAATATGGTGGGGCAAAATGGCTGTCTCCTCTGATTTTTGTATCACAATTCGGCATTGAAATCCTTCGAAATGTATGTTGTTATAGTTATGTGTTCAAAAGTATTTTGACTTCGTTTTCATTGCATATGACATTTTATGAAACGAGTATTTGAAGTGTTTATTTTTGCTAGTTTTGATGAGTTTCATAAAAATTGATATGACACTCATGTAAGATCTTAAATGAAAGGAAAGTGTTAATTATGTCATGACACAACTTCACAACTTCATTTTTTTATTAAATAACCACATAGAAACAAGTCACACAAGTCGGAGTTGGTAAATTTGGAATTTATTTTACACTTGTAAAATTTTTCTCAAAGCTACAAAGGCACTCGCTGAAGCTCGTGTATTTTGGTAATTTCACAATTTTCCTACTAATTTTCACAAGTAACTCGTTCGTGTAAAATAAATTCCATACCCAACAACAACTCGTTGTAAAACATATATATCGCTTAATCCGACGGATGTTCAGTGCCTTTGCATATGTCACTAGTGTAATATAACCTAGAGCGATTTCCATTTGGTATTCAGAAATCCATCCTCACCATTTTTATGAAATGTTTATATCAAGCTTTAAAAATGTTTTTGAGTTCCTTATATGCTATCAGTATCAATCCTATCTGGGGTCTGAGGATATTGAGACATCAATAGTTGTTTTATGTGTATGTTCTTATTACAACTAATATTCGTGTAAAAAATAAAAACAATATTACTCTAAATACATATAATGGTGTTTACTGCAATTCTATCTGACCTCTGACCTTATGTATACCAGATGTATTTGTTTCTCCGTTATATTTGACATCCACTAATGTAATGAAGATGATAACTGTGATAATGTGTGTGTTTGCTTCTATTAAACGCTGATATCACTGCTGATAATATTTATAGCGTAGTGATTCACGACGCATCCATCGTATTTGTAATTAGTCTATCGATTCTTTGTTGGTGAAACATTGGTTATGTATTGTGAATGAAAAATAATTTCTCGTTATCACTCAAGAAAATTAAAAATTTGGTAATTACTAAAAAAAAAACCTACAATACACGAAAATATTCAAATCATATTTTTATTCATTGTTACATATTACAAATTCCTTACAAGTCAATAAAAATAATTTGGATATTGATCGGCTGTTTATATAGACAGGTTAATAAGATTCAATGATTTTTTTTATCTGGAAAACAACACATGTTTCTATGAAGATATTTCTAATAATAAAAAAAACATACACAAGTTTCATGCCACCGAATTATTCTTAAATCTAGTTACACTAATCGTACACATCTAATCCTATGTATGGCTTATAATAATTTAAACAAATTGTGCCCGATCCCAATGTATATTTGATACAAATAAAATATGTTTAAATCAAACCTATGTATGATTCATTCTATCACCAAATGTTCTTTGTCGACAAAAAGGAGTTACTTCCCTTTGGAGGTAAAAAGACTCAGCATTCATTTAGTTCTGAAATATCTCGATATATTGTACAAACTTGATTATAAAAAGATATTGCGTAATATGAAACCGATAAAAAAGTAAACACTAATAATGGAATAAAACATCTGACGCAAATCATAGACAAATTTTAAGCAAGTGACTTAAATGACAAATAAAATGACAATGACATCCCTAAATTTCCCCCATCGCCCGGAACAAGGTATAATGTTACAGGAAGGACCGGACATCTTCAATATTATAGCACTATGTTCTAACACTACATGCCCACATTTTACGTTTATAATAAAGTAGCATCATAAATTAGAATTAAACTAATGTGATATAACAGTTAAACATTGGCCTAATACTATATAAATCGTCAGTTATACTGCAAACCAACTTTCTTTCGCGGATATCAAATTTCGCGATTTCCATTCCAAAACAAGTTTGCGAAGATAATTATTCGCTGATTTAACAATTCAATGATAATTCCTATTAATATAGATAATGTAGGCTTAAACCCTAACCCTCAGATCGCGAAATCCGCAAAGTAAAGTAAATCGCACGCGAATGAAAGAAGGTTTTTCAGTAAGTAAATGTACTGGTGAGCTATATCAGTGACATCAAAGTAAATAAGTTCTCTGTAAGGAAAGTGCAAACCTTCAGCAAAAGTACAGAATAATAACATGATGAAGTAGGTGTTTTCAAGGCATTGTTAAATATATCTATAATAAAGTGAGAGTGATGTACTGTTTATATAAGAATAATTAAATATGGAACATGGTGTGAGAGCCCTTCTGCGAAAAGGAAATATATTGGTATTTACATGATTTATTGAATAAATCATTTCTTTGGATCTAACAAGAATGTTGAACTTGATGAAATAATGAACAGTTTTCCTAGGTGTCCTTAAACTGATATGTAACTACAAAGGAACAAAGTCATCATAAAAATTGTGTAATCAAACTGATGAAATAAGCTGAAATAAGCTAATATAATTGCAATGTTCGGATGAAATGTTTGTCACAACAATCTTATCACCACATACAGATATAGCTCGTGGACTGTGCATACCGTCCGCTGTCGTTAACACTTCCCTGACGTTTGTCTCGTCCCCAGACATCTGTACCACGTTGTCTGATCCATATCCACAGACATAGACGTTACCCTCCCCGTCCACGTCCACTCCATACGGGTAACTTATTATTTACTATACCGACCTTTAACACGTCCTTGTGTAGATTGTCAGTGGACAGACTACCGATGACCGTACTGTCCGGTGTGCAGGTAAAGTATGGGAAGAAGAGATTCCCGGTACGGTGTTTATGCGATAACGCGTATATAGTGTTAGGACCTCTGTGTAGTATCTGTGTCTCACCGTCTTTTGTTACCCGGTACACTTCTTTACCTGAACTCACGATGAACTCTCCATTTCTGTACGTTATACCGTGACATTGTTTCCCAATGTTTATTACATTCGATAATGTAAGTTTATCGGGTGTAACTGTCACCACATGTATACTATTACCTATTGCAGCTGCAACTGTCGTGTTGTCTACCAAACACAAATCCAAAGGCCGTCCAATCACCTTTAACTCATACACAACATCTCCGTCAGTGTTGATTAATTTCAACTTCTGATTGTAACAATCTCCTACAACAATACTACCGTCAGGGGTGAAAACAACTCCGCAAGCTGCACAATCGGACCGATCTGATTCCATTTTTATGTTCACTTTTCTTACCTCCTTTAGTTTACATTCGGATAAAGGTTTGGTTAGGCCTGGAACATCTGTGAGTTGTCTCTGTTGCTTCTGGACGACAATTTTACCAAAGTTCAGGATTGTCCCATCAAATTCTGCTTCGTGTTTAAGACTGACAGCAGAGTTCGTCATCCTCATCTCTTTTACTAAATCTTTCCAAGCATCCAGCTCTGTTTGTCCTCTCTGGTACAATATAATCGTACCAATGTGGTTGTTTTGCTGCTGGGCTGTCACGGTCGATTCCATTGTGTTCTGCATAGCGACCTTCAGCCGTTCACACTTTTGACTTGCCGCCTTGAAATTTCCACTCTCCTCCTTGTACTTAGCTATCAAATCATCTTTGATTTCCTTCTTCATTTCCCTCATTCGTTGGATGAACCGTTCCTCCATATCGTCGATACTTTGTAATGCCGACTCTTTGTCGTCTGCGATGCTCTGTAAGTATTGATGGAAGTTCTTTACCAACGATTCCAGGGAGTCAGCAGCCTCTTTCATATAGGTCGTCCTTTCCACTAATTTTGAGTCTTTATCCAGTGTCTCACAGTAATCCTCAGTGGTTGTCACATCGTCACATTTCCTGTGACCAACAGTGACACATTTGCTGCAACCGAAAACATTGTGGTCAACGCAGTAGTAAGCCATCTTTTTCCTGTGCTTGTCACATCTTTTTGAATTTGTTTCCGTTCTTGGTAGAAAGTACGTAGAAGTTCTAATGTCAATAGCGTCACAGTTGAAGTGTACGATATCATGGTGATTTAGTTTACAGGACTCGCAAAGCAAACATTTATTAGTCTTACACCAGAACTGAGCTGGAACCTTTTTGTCTTTAGTTTTTTCACAAGACATGCAGTAGTGAACGTCTGTTGAACTACTCTTCATTTGGATCAGCTCCATGGCAACTTTGTCTATAGGAAACTGTCCAGCCCATTTCTCCTTATTCTCAGTCTTATCAACAGGGTAAGTAAGCGTTCTACACACCGGACAGGTAAAGGTAGTCGCCGTGTCCCTCCTCCCCGACACCTCACTGATGATGTAAGTATTCAGACATTCCTGACAAAGAGAATGGTGACATGGTAGACATTTTGGCTGATGAAGCTGTTCCAGACAGATCGGACACTCCAGGAGGTGTGAGTCCGTCTGGGTACCGTCTTTCGGGACCGATTCCTGATTGGGGCCACCTTCTGCCATGACGTTATCAGTCCCTGATCAGGTATCCTAAAAGGAATAAATGATTTTTATGCGTAGCGGATTCTCATAAAAGTTTGCAAACAAAATTTATTTCATAACCCGAAGAAGTTAAAAATAGTTACATCAATGCCTATAATTATTTTTTTCAGACTACTTGATAACATAAAATACGTTTAAACGTACAATTCCATTAATTTTCCAATGGAATATGTTTTTTCAAATCAATACGCAACGTCGACGTCTCTATTGTGACGTCATGATTACATCGGATTTTCGCGCCATTCTTGGATTCGGTTTTCATATTATATGAAGAAATAGAATCTGCCAATCAGAGAGTTGGATTTAGCATGAAAACAAATAAAAATTAATTATAGAACCATAAATCCCTCAAGAAGGCAGTTTAATGCTTATATTTCCGTTTTCTGTTATCTCTTTTAATCCAACTCTGTATTGTACACTGTTATCGCTATTGCCAAATCAAATTCCCCGCTGTCCCCGTCACTGGAGCCCCTATTTATGACATTATAAGCAGCCCCAATGACATTCGGGTTAAAAATAAGTTCTTAGATTTAAACATCAAATCATCGGTACATTTCCAACTTTTTAATCAATTTGTAAGTATTTTTGCGAATAAATATAGCATTGCGTCATTACGTCATGACGAAGGCCAGAACGACGTCACGAAACATGTTCTTCATATCACTACACCAACGGGAGTTATGGAAGAATTATGAGCTCATAAATTCTCCCTTTTTTGCTAAGGTTATAATAGTGTCAGTCCGGAACAAATGGAACAATAATCATATAACATACATTATCGTAGGCTTTTTATCAACATGCCATTGAGTAAACTAGTATAAACGTGTTCAATTGATGCATACAGTTTAATAATTACCATATTGAACAGTTTATCATGTACATATAAATGTAGAATGATCAATTATTTCATGCTTACGCAAAATATAAAATACAAGCATTGAACATCCAACCAATCAACCAATAACATAGTGATTGTAGGTAGGCCTACCCGATAATATAAACTCTCACCGTCAGTATTGGCAAAAATATAAACGTATGTCAGAATATAGAACGGTGTGCCTTGTAATTTTAGGCCTATGTATCTACCCGATACATATAAGTGCTGTGTATTACATCTACTTTCGGTTTGCATATATCTAACACAGCAACAATATCACCACAATAACCGACCTATTACAGGATATACATTTAAATGTACGTTTTTGTATTTAACACAAATTCTGTATCGAGTTTACGTAAAAATAAATTTGACTATATCTATCATAAAATATAACGTAACTTACCGTCAATATTATCAAAACTTAAACTTCATGTCAGTTGATTATAGCGAGTCTGTCTAGATCGGCGACCTTTGAGTGATATTCGGCAATCATCGGTATATTCGGGTAAGCATAAGTCTACAACTATAGATTCTGAAAAAAAAGAAAGTTGGGACATTTATTTATTGAATGGTGGTATCAATATATGTATAAAGTAGAACACTATAAAGATAAAAAGTACAGCTTTAAATGTATATAGTAAGCATGTTCAGACATATAATGATCCATTAAGTTAAAGTGACCAGGCATGGGCTGAACGAACCTTGGAATCATTTACAAATGTTATCACGTGAACAAATAACAGAACCGCTGGACATCTTATCATGTCGCTTATTTTTGCTAGTTTATGATAATTTGTATTGTAAGCATTCGTGTAAATTATACTGAAATACCCGTTCTAGTAAATAACCTCGTATGGTAGGCCTTCTTGGTAGTGTTAAATTACTTTCACTTTCGATTTACGTATAGTCAACATAACCACGCCTTCCTCTTTACACTAAAGGTTGGACATAATTCTTTAAATATGTCTGTTACTATTATTAATTCACACTCCACATCCTATCAATGTTTCGAATCTGTCGTACACAGAGTATATAGCATTACATACCGACAACACCGACAAAATAAAACCTCCATACCTAGTATTATGACAGTGTGTCCGCCTTGGTGGTTCCTGTTTGACAATCGATAATACTCGGTCAATTCCGGTAACGTGTCTACAAGCTTCGTCAATACCCGTTCGGTAAACCTCGTTCAATACAACTCATATTTCAACTGGAAAATTAGAAGAAATGTAAATCTTAAGATGTTAAACATGTAATTTTTTATATACATATACCTTTATACACAATATGCACCTGGGTGTTAACGCGAACTTCTGTACTTGGTGGACATTTTTGTTAAAACCGTTTTCCATTTAACAAAGGTTTACTCAACATATTGAGTGTCTTCCTGATATCAGATATGATTTACACCTGGCTATAAGGCCAACAAAATACGTCTGTTTAGGGTTACCCGACCGACCCTAATTTTTTACTCCTGACCTTAATCCCCCCCCCCCCCCCCCCCACACTTTCTGCGAAAAAAAGTCGGGATTTCGATCTCAGACTCCGGTTCCGGCCATCATTTTAGAGTGAAAGACACTAAAAAAAGAAGAAAAAAAGAAAAAGAAAAGAAAAAAATCCTCCCGACCGACCCTACTTTTTCGGCAATGTAACCCTAAGGAGACATATTTGTTTGGCCTAATGATTAAACAATATATTATGAATGTAATAAATAATCGCTACCATACTCTTCATTTATTTTTATCATTACTTTTCTTAGAAAGGCAACACAATATTTCAACATTTTTTTTGTAATCTGAATTGACTAAGATAATCATCTCATACACTGTATCAAACTAAGTAAGATAATCATCTCATACACTGTATCAAACTAAGATAACTGAAACTTTTGTATTACACTTGTATGAAAAGTAATAGTAAACTTGAAAGAGTTTGGTGATATGATTTTGTATTGAAAGTCGCATCGAGTTCTCTGAAATAAAATCATGATTATAACTGAAAGGGATCTCATCAGTAGAAGACACATCCTGTGATGAAGATGTTTCTTTATGAAATAAATAAAGCACATTTTACCTATCCGATTGATTTTATTACAATCCTGTTTGTAAACGATTAATATTCAAATAAACAAACTACGGGAGAAGACTTATATAGGCTACGGGAGAAAACTTATATAGGCTTAACTGTTGTCTGATCCCTTTGTTATCAATAAAATATGTTGAAATGAAATGAAAACAAACCTTCGAATATTTTAAATCGATAAGTATAGTGGATGGCCAGCTCATTCCACACTGTAAGTAATTTCTAAATAGCGATCACTTAAATACTGAAAATATAGAATTCAGCATATATGTAACGATAATCTACATCTGCAAATATATATTTGCTTTTTGTCCATACTTATTGATGACTGATAAAGTTGTTCATAAATTGCAGGAAGCCAATATACTTCGTATTTTTCTCCTCGTACACTCGTTTTTGACAAGACGAGTGATCTCCCTTTGTACATACAATTATCTAATGTAACAATAATAGCCCATTGTAGATACTATAATACGGTGCCTTTATTATGGAATATTAAAACAACAAAATCCTGTAGGAAATATTTCAAACTAACTCTTCATCGTTTGTTTCAATTCGTTTAAAGGATAAACATTATACCTGCTGTTTATAAACATAGAAATTTCACCACAAATTATTTTAAGGGTGACGGTCGCTTTATTAATTGCTTTGTTTTTTTGCATTGTTTTCATTTTGTGATATTAAAACTGATGTTTACATTTCTGCATCATTACATCGTGTTATTCAACTCTCAGGGCATTTCATAAATGTGCTGGATGTTGGAGAAATATATTGATATTGTACTAAAGGATTATGACGTTCCAGTCTTTTGATTGGTCGAGATTTTCAACTTTGACGCGAACCACTTTTTTCTTAATATCACATCACAGATTGTTAACGTCATTAATATTTGAATGACGTCATATCCTGCATATTGTTGTGCTCCGATCGATGTTTGAAAAACAAGCCACTGTGTGGAAACTGGATGTATGACGGTGGCGGAGGGCCCGGCGCTTCCCTATTCTAAACATTTAGTTGTGATTCAAAATTCATGATTGTTCCCTGATCATCCTGTTTCTTGCTGTAGGAAAAATCTTTCAGATACAATAAAGTGACGTCAGGATTCCAAGATTTCACTGAATTTGCAGGCAAGCAAACATTAAAACTTCTTGACTAATTTCATAAAACGTTATATGTCACTCATGTAGGATCTTTCATGTAGAGAAATATTTCCTCTTTCATTACGATAATACAACTTCTGTTTTAGATAACCACTTTGATATACAGCTATCGATCCTCACCATTTTTTAATATGTGAAATGTCTATGTCATGCCTTGATATTAATGAAATATTTCAAGGTATTTTGAGCTTTTTATACTGTATCAATCATATAGGTCTATGGACACTGATCGGCATTGTTTACAAGGTTAGTGATTTTGTTAACATTAATGGTTGTGTGAAATATATATTTTAACATAAATATTGCACATCGCTTGGTGGGTCCCATTGAGTCAAACAAGCCGAAGTTAGCCGATATTGTAACGTCATTGCCGAAAACGACAGGTGACTACCGTAACTACGTAACGTCTGTCAGTACTCTAAAGAGAACGGGTCATGAATTTTCCGATTTCCGTTCGACAATATTCGTAGCTTCTATGACGACCTGTTTATAATGAAGGCATGTTTACAAGAGTTTCTTTGATATAACTTTATTTCAACTACATCTACACTAACTTGAAGTTTTGTTGATAGTTACGTATAATGTGACTTGAAATAATTACGTAATGTGAATGAAAAAAATTCTCGTAATTAATCTAGAAAATTATACAGTTATTAATTACTCAAAAAATTAAAACTACAAAACACGAAAGTATAAGCATTTCAATCATATCTTTATTCAGATATCGCCTGTGATAAATTCCTTACAAGTCAATAAAATTAATTTGGGTATTGATTAACAATTAAAGAAGATTTAATAAATTTTATTTCATCTGTAAAGTAACACATGTTGATATGAAGATATTTCTAATAATAAAAAAAAGCATGATCAAGTTTCATGCTACAGAATGATTTTAAAGCCTAGTTATACATTTAGTTCTACTACTCACGCACACCTTTATATGATCAATTATATCACCGAATTTTCTTTGACGACAAAAAGGAGTTATTTCCCTTTGGAGGTAAACCCTTTAAATCATCCTTAGTTCTGAAATATATCGATTAATCGAATACACATGACCAAAAAATGATTATTGCGTGTTATGAAACCGATATAAAATGATAAATACAGGACTTCTAATAATGGAACAAAACAAATATCATAGATAAATGTAAGACGAGTTCCATGGCAAATAAAATGTAAAGGACATCCCCAACTTTTCCCCCGCCGCCCGGAACAAGGCATGATGCTACAAAAAGGGCCGGATACCTTCGATATTATAGCACTATGTACCAATTTTACATCCCAAATTTCATGATATAGCATAAAATAAACCATACATTATAATTAAACTAATTCGAAATAACAATTTGGACATTAGATGTACAATGTATATTTAATTGAACATATACCCAAAAGCACTACAAAATACATTTCGTGAGCATTTGTCAGTTATATATTATTCTTAAGTTAATAAGATATGATTTTAAGATATATCGGTTATTGAATTCTGACTAAAAGCTAAATGTTTAGTAATAAGCTTTACAACTGAGTTACATTGTACATCAATGACATATCAAAGCAAAAGTCAAAGATCACAGTTCCCTGTAAGGAAAGTACGGTATGAACCTTCACCAACACCTTATGGAGTAGGTGTTTACCAAGCATTGTTGAGCTGAAATAATTTTATAGATTTAAAGTTGTATGGTCTGTGACTTGTTACATTTTTGGCATAGAAAAGGTATTTTAAGTGTTCTACACTTTTTAAACTTTCAATATTTACCGACTTTTGTAAAGTTCGTATTCGCAAAGTTATTAAACAATTAAATTGAAATATTAATTTTTAACGTGTACACGTTTGAAATAGCTCGGAAGTATCCGAACTGTTCCGATCTATTCCTATCTGTACGGGTATTGCCGATATTGACCAGGTGATACGGCTCAGGAAGTTCCTATCTATACTAGTATCGCCGATGTCGGTCACGTGATGCAACTCAGTTTTCCGATATTACCCGAAAGTTTGAAATATGGCGTTGACTGAGACGTTTCTTTCAAACTGTGTGATATTTTATGCGACATTTACCGCTATATCAACAGTATATTGGTGCTTTTATGGATCTGAACCATCATATATAAGCATTCATATTCACACATTGTGCGTTTTATGTGAGTTTGAGATGGTGAAAATTACAAGAAATACAATTTTAACAGTGAATCATCTCTTGTGAATATAATAAAGTAAAGTAATAAACCTCCCAGTTATGTAAGTGATATGTAACAAAAAAGGAAAAATGTCATCATAAAAGATGTTCTAGCAAAGTGATCAAATTAACTGATATAAGTGAATATAATTGCAGAGTCTGTCTGAAAGATTTGTCACAACAACCTTATCACCACATACAGATATAGCTTCTGGTTTGTTGATACCGTCCGCTGTCGTTAACAGTTCCCTGACGTTTGTCCCGTCCCCAGACATCTGTACCACGTTGTTTGACCCCCATCCACAGACATAGACGTTACCCTCCCCGTCCACGTCCACTCCATACGCGTTCCTTACTACACCGACCTTCAACACGTCCTTGTGTAGATTGTCAGTAGACAGACTTCCGACGGCCGTACTACCAGGGGTGTGGTTGTAGTAAGGAATGAAAAGAGTCCCGTCACGGTGATCTTGGGATAAAGTGTATATCGTGTTAGGACCTTTGTGTAGAATCTGAGTCTTACCGTCCTTTGTTACCCGGTACACTTCTTTACCTGAACTCACGATGAACTCTCCATTTCTGTACGTTATACCGTGACATTGTTTCCCAATGTTTATTACATTCGATAATGTAAGTTTAGAGGGTGTAACTGTCACCACATGTACACCATTACCTATCGCAGCTGCAACTGTAGTGTTGTCTACCAAACACAAATCCCAAGGTTTTCTATCCACCTTCAACTCATCCACAACATCTCCGTCAGTGTTGATTAATTTCAGATTCTGATTGTTTATATCTCCTACAACAATACTGCCGTCAGGAGTGATAACAATTCCATGAGCAGAACAATCGGACTGATCTGAATCCATTTTTATGTTCATTTTTCTTACCTCCTTTAATTCACATTCTGATAAAGGTTTGGTTAGGCCTGGAACATCTGTAAATTGTATTTGTTGCTTTTGGACGATAATTTTACCAAAGTTCATACTTGTCCCATCAAATTCTGCATCGTGCTTAAGACAGACAGAAGAGCTCATCATCCTCATCTCTTTGACTAAATCTTTCCAGGAATCTAGCTCCGTTTGTCCTCTCTGGTATAATAGAATCGTACCCATGTAGTCGTTCTTCTGGCGGGCCGTCACAGTCGATTCCATTGTATTCTGCATAGCGACCTTCAGTCGTTCACACTTTTGACTTGCCGTCTTCAGATGTCCACTCTCCTCTTTGTACTTAGCTATCAAATCATCTGTGATTTCCTTCTTCATTTCCCTCATTCGTTGAATGAACCTTTCCTCCATATCGTCGATACTTTGCAATGCCGACTCCTTGTCGTCTGCGATGCTCTGTAAATATTTATGTAAGTTCTTTACCAACGATTCCAGGGAGTCAGCAGCCTCTTTCATATAGGTCGTCCTTTCCACTAGTTTTGCGCCTTTATCCAGTGTCTCGCAGTAATCCTCAGTGGTTGCGACTTCTTCGCATTTTCTGTGGCCGGTGGTTACACATTTGCTGCAGCCAAATGAATTGTGGTCAACGCAATAGTAAGTAATCTTCTTCTTGTGCTTGTCACATCTTTTTGAATTTGTTTCCGTTCTTGGTAGAAAGTCAGTAGAAGTTATAATGTCTATAGCGTCACAGTTGGTGTGTATGATGTCATGGTGATTTAGTTTACAAGACACGCAAAACAAACATTTATTAGTCTTACACCAGAACTGAGCCAGAACCTTTTTGTCTTTCGTTTTCTTGCATGGCATGCAGTAGTGACCGTCTGTTGAACCGCTTTTTATTTGTATCAGCTCCATGACAACTTTGTCTACAGGAAACTGCTCGGCCCATTTCTCTTTATCCTCAGTCTTATCAACAGGGTAAGTAAGCGTTCTACATACCGGACAGGTAAAGGTAGTCGCCGTATCCCTCTTCCCCGACACCTCGCTGATGATGTAAGTACTCAGACATTCCTGACAAAGAGAATGATGACATGGTAGACACCTTGGCTGGTGAAGCTGTTCCAGACAGATAGGACACTCCAGGAGGTGTGAGTCCGACTGAGTACCGTCTTTAGGGACCGATGCCTGATTGGGACCACCTTCTGCCATGACGTTAACGGTTTCTGATCAGGTATCCTGAAAAAAATAAATCATTGATATTTGTGTATGAAGCTACATATTTTCGATGTCCATCAATAAGTCGTTTTGTCATCACATATAATCCACCTTATATAAAGTGACTTTACCTATGTTATTTGTTTGCATATGTCACTAGTGTAATGCAAACTGAAGCGCTTGCTGGGAACTGTTGTGACGTCATGTCTTGACGTCCGTAATGACGTCAGAGTTTTTCAATACATTTTAGATCATTTGGACTGTAGGGTGTTGTAGTGATTTGACTCGTGTCATAAACCCTCTATATAAAATGATAATTCATTTCAGATCATATACATATCTCCTGTAAAATGTTTCATTTTAATCTGATACGTTATCCTCTGAAATTGTGTCAATTTACATAGCATTTGGTGCAAAGGTGGTATTTCTCATTGGTTTTTATTTTAAAATTTCAAGAATAAATACTGAATGATATTACATTTAGACTATTAGATATTATTCATTTATACAAATTGAAAATTTCAATTATCAGAGGATCAATTTTGTGCATATTCTAAATATCACGATATGTAAAAAAAATATTGAATATAATGGCTTCACAAAAAAGAAAGCTTAAAAAAGAATGACCTCTCTGATATTCTGTCCGATAAATTTATTATATCGGTTGGGGTGGGGTGAGTTTAGGAGCGGAGCTGTAAAGAATTAGGATGGTTAAATATTGTATAAAAATTCAAGGTAATCTATTTGAACAAACTTTATAATAGAAACACATTCAGGACCAGATTTTCTCAATTTTAATTATATTTCTGTAGTATATATTTATGCCAAAGGCATAAAACCAAGCGTCTGCATATTTGAAACGATACCTATATGTGTTTATCGATCCTGTGGAAGTATAAAATGCTTCATTTCAGCAAAAATTATCTTTATCGTATTTGTTGAAGAAATATTATTACGAAAACAAATAATAATAGACTACAGACGGAATCCAGACACAATAACATGGTACATGTTCACTTTGTCTTCCAACAGTTGAGACAGCCAGCAATACTATGTTTTATGAAATGTGGAATTTCACACATAAGTATATCAACATAAGCGACTCAATGAGCAATGTTGAATAGTAGTCATTTGGTGGTAAGATTTTACAATAAATCTGACATGAAGAGGAACTAACATAGATCAAGATATCTAACATAAAACATCCTAGACAGTCAATTAACATGCCTTTGAGTACACTATTATACACGTGTATAAGTGTTACATTAAGTATAATCATAAAACATCTTGAACCGTTTATCATTAAGAACATTCCATTGGTTCATGTTTACGCAAAATGTGAAATTTAGACATTGAACATATAAACAATTAAACTAATCACCGAAATAATGTAGAAATTGTAGGCCTACCCTGTAATATTAGCACTTATCGTCAGTATTGGCGAAAATGTAAGACTCATGTCAGGATATAGAACGGTGCACATTTTAATTGTAGGCGTATAACATCCACTTTCGGTTTGCATATATCTAACACAGCCATACTATCACCACGATAACAGACCTATTATAGGACATACAGTTAAATGTACGTTTTTGTAGTTAACACAAGTCTGATATCGAGTTAACATGATACGTTTGAAAATTTGTATCATAAATCATAGCATAACTTACCGTAAATATTGTCAAAACTTCAACTTCATGTCAGGTGTTTATAGCGTGTCTGTCTCGATCGGCGACCTTTGAGTGATATTCGGCAATCCTCGGTCAATTCCGTTAATCATTAGTCGAAATTCGTATCTTGTGTCCGACAATCCTCGACGGAGTCTAAAAAATAAGAAGGTTGGGACATTTATTTATTGAATAGAGGTATAAACACATGCATACTAGTGGAACACTATCAAGATAAAAACCATGTGTATTGTAAGCATATTCAGACATACAATGATCCATTATACTAAAGTGATCATGCGTGGACTGAACGAACCTTGAAATCATTTACAAATATTATCACTTGAACAAGTAACAAGATCGCTTGACATCTTATTATGTAGCTTATTTTTGCTAGTTTACGATAGTTTGAATTGTAAGCATTCTTGTAAAGTATAGTACACAATTACCCGTTCTAGTAAATAAACTCGTATGGTAGGCATTCTCGGTAATGTTAAATTACTTTCACTTTCGATTTACGTATACGTATATTCAACATAACCTCGCCTTTCAGTTTACACTAAAGGTTGGACACATTTCTGTAAATATGTCTGTTTCTATTGTAAATTCACACTCCACATCGTATTCATGTTATATAAATGGTAAGCGGAATCTTTCGTACACAGAGTACACAACATTATATATACCGACAATACCGACAAAAATGAAATAAGATAAGCCTCCATACCTAGTATTATGACAGTGTGTCCGCCTTGGTTGTTCCTGGTTGACAATCGATAATACTCGGTCAATTCCGGTAACATGTATACAAGCTTCGTCGATACCCATCCGGAACTCTTCAGGGAATAGATATTACATAGATATTCTCGCGATAATACCCGATGAGTTCAGGATGCGTCGATACCCGTATCAACTACGTTCGGTAAACTTCGTCGAATTCAATTTGAAACCCCTTCATATGATATAAATAGAACATCAAATGGTAGCATTCAACTCATGTTAAAGTTGCAAAATTAGAAGAAATGTGAGAATTTCAAAAGGAGATGAAGAAAGCTTCTTAAGATTATTTACATGTAATTGCAATATACCTACATGTATATATACACATGCACTTCACCTGGGCCGTTTTCGATTATACGGTTTGACTGGTTGGACCAACTTGTTCGTTTATGAATTAAAGACGGACCTGGTGATTTTATATTGTTTTCAGACGAGCCTTGACAAAGCCTTCACAGGCCTGTATTGAAAACTGCAGGTACTTAAAGTAACGACTTAACAAACGGTCGAACCAGTTGTTCCGATAAATGAAAACGGACCTGGGTGTTACCCAATCGGGACCGTTCGGCACTTTCCGTTCTCGTTTACGGACAGTGCCGAACGTTCCCGATTGGGGTGTTACCGGGAAAATCTGTGGTTGCTGGGCATTTTTCTTTTAACCGTATATACCATTAAACAAAGGTTTAATAAACATATTCAGTGTTTTACTGATATCGGTTATTATTTATACCTGACTACAATGATTAATATGATATAAGATGACGGCTATCATACTCTTTACTTATTTTTTATGATTTGTTTTATTCACACCAAATCATATTTTTACTTTTCTTACAAACACAACACAAGATTTCCAGTAGATTATTGTGTAATCTAAATTGAAACCAAGATAATCATATCATAAACTTTATCAAACTAAAAGAAAAGAAAAAAACACATGTGTTACACTTGTATGAAGGTAATAGTAAACTTGGAAGGTTATGGTGATAAGATTTTGTATGGAAGGTCGCATCGATTTGTCTAAATAAAATAGTGATTATAACTGAAGGGGCTCTCTTCCTGCAATGAAGATGTTTCTTTATGAATTTTATATAACAAAAGCGAGTGACCTCCCTTTGAACGTACATCCACTGTTAACGATAACAACACATTGTAAGTACTGTTATACGGTGCTTTTATCATGGGGTATAAAGACAGCAAAATTCTGTAGGAAATATTTCAAACGTACTCTTCATCCTTTGTTTCCGATAGAGGATAACAATTATACCTACTGTTTATAAGCATGGGGATGTCACCACAAATTATCTATTAAAGGTGGTGGCTTACTTTGTCTTTTTATTTACATGGTTTTCATTTTGTGGTAATAAAATTGATGTTTACATTTCTACAATAATCCATCGTGTTATTCCACTCTCAGGGCATTTCATAAATGTGCTGGATGTTGGATGAATATATGGATATTGTACTAGTGGATTATGACATTCCAGCTGTTGAAACCGGATGTATGACGGTGACGGACACCCTGACGCTTCCTTATTCTTAACATAAAATTGTGACTCAAAATCCATTATTGTTCCCTGATCAGGCCCATGTCTTGCTGTAAGAAAAACATTCAGATACAGTGACGTCAGGATTCAAAGATTCCACAGATTTTTGAAGCACATTTTTACGTTGAAATCCTTCGAAATGTATGTTGTTTTTATCTATATGTTCAAAAGTATCTTGAATTTGTGTTCATTTTATATGACATTTTATAAAACGAGTATTAGAAGTTTTTATTTTATTTTAATCTTTCTTCTCTCAATAACAGCATACAATTTCTTATTAAATAACCCCATATATACAGCGATTAATCCTCAACATTGTTTTTTAATGCTTATGTTATTTTTTTAATTAAAACGATGAAATGTTTCCAAGTATCAGTATCAATTCTATAGCTTTGAAGATACTGATACATCAATATAACTTGTTTAACAGGTTTTTTTTGTGTTTTTGTAAATGTTAAAATTCGTGTGAGAGATATAAAACAAATAATGACATTACTCTATATGTATATCTATTGTCTACTGCCAATCTATCTGACCTCTGACCTTAAAATATACCAGATGTATTTGCTTTTCTCCGTTATATTTTACATCCATCAATGTAGTGAAAATGATACCCGTGATAACGTATCTGTTTGCTTCAATTAAACGCTGACATCACTGCTGATAAAAGTTTGATATAGTGAATCAGGTCGCATCCATCGTATTTAGACATCACAATGATATGTGTTATATTGTAATTAGTCTATCGATTACTTTTGACTGCTTATATAATTACGTAATGTGAATGAAAATGATTGTTCGTTATCAATGAAGAAAAACAGTTATTAATAACTGAAAAAAACTACACGAAAGTATAAGCATTCCAATCATATTTTTGTTCATATATCACATGTGACAAATTCCTTACAAGTCAATAAATGTTTTTTTAGATATTGATCAACACTTAACGTAGATTTAATTAATTAAATTTTATCTTGGAAGTAGCACATGTTTATATGGAGATATTTCTAATGATAAAAGAAAAGTACACTCAAGTTTCATGCTACAGAATCATTTTAAAGCTAAGCTATACATGTAGTTCTACTACTCACGAACACCTACATATGATTCATTCTATCACCGAATTTTCTTTGGCGACAAAAAGGAGTTACTTCCCTTTGGAGGTAAACCCTTTAAGTCATCCTTAGTTCTGAAATGTGTCGATTTATAAAATACATATGATGATGTAATGATCATTGTGTGTTATGAAACAGATAAAAACGATAAATACGGGAGTTCTAATAATGGAACAAAACATATATCATAGATAGACGTAAGGGGAGTTACATGGCAAATAAATTGTCAAGGACATCAACAACCTCTCCCTCACCGCCCGGAACAAGGCATGTTGATACAAGGAGGAGTCTTTTATTTATAATAATATTTATATACTATAAATACTTGTATGTGTAAAATCCTCGTCCCTCTTCTTTCCTTTTCCTTCTTATTTGTCTTCTTCAGTATCCGTCTGTCTGTCTGTATGAGGGTGTGCGTTTGTGTGTGAGAGATGGAAGAAGAGAGAGAGAGAGCAGGAAGATGCCGTATATGTGTGTGTTATAGATTGCTATTTGTTTAAATGTATGTATGATATGGTGCTATCGATGTTCTGTTATGCTAAGTATTTGTGTGTTATACATTGTATGTACACACATGTTTTGTATTATGTGTAGTTACCATAGTAGGTATGCTTGAATACATGCAGGAATGTATGTATGCATGCATAAGTATACATGTATGCTTGTGTAGACATATGTTGTCATAGTATGTTTGTATACATATATCTATGCATGCATGTATGTGTGCATGTATGTGTGACATGTGTGCGTGTATTTGTGCATGTGCATGTATGTATGCATGCATGCATGTATGTATGTTGTGCCATGTTAGTATGCACACATGCATATGTTATGCAGAGAAACACTATGCAATGTAATATTTATATATGATGTAACATAACGTATAACTTGATGTCTGAGTGTTGTGAGTGAGTGTGTATGCAAATATGTGTTTGTTGGTGTACATTATACATACTGTGTAAAATGTTTGAAAAAAAAATTAAAAAAAAAGTTACATGGAGGACCTGACATCTTCGATATTACAGCACTATGTACTAATTTTACAAGCCCAAATTTCATGAATTAAAATAAAACCATAAATTAATATCAAACTAATAAGAAATAACGATTGGGATATAAGTTGTATATTTAATTGAATATATACCATAAAACCTTTAAAAATACATTCCATGTGCATTTGTCAGTTATATAATCTCTAGCATCGTTGTATCAAAACACGTTTTTCCTGCGTTTTAGTTAAATAAGATATGACTTTAAAATACATCGTACATTGTATAGTGACTAAAAGCTTAGATATATAAATCTGTATTTACAGCTAATTTACATTAATAGCATATCAAAGCTAAAGTCAGTAGTTCACAGTTCCCTGTAAGGAAAGTACGGTACAAACCTTCACCAAAAGTACAGAATAAGAACACATAATGGAGTAGATGTTTATTAGACATTGTTCAACTGAAATAATAAAGTTTAACTTACTGCATCTTGCCAGAAAGTTTAAACCTAATGAAATAGTAAACACCTTGTAGTCTCTAAGGTGATACGTAACTACAAAGGAACAATGTCGCTACAAATGTTGTTTTATCAAAGTGATCAAATAAGCTGAAATAAGTGAATATAATTATAATTATATATAAAGTGAATCATCAGAAAAAGTAATAAGCCTAGCAGTTCTGCATGTGATATGTAAGTATAAAGGGAAAATGTCATAATAAAAGGAGTTCTTAAAAAGTGACTAGATGACATAATGGTGTTTGCCAAGCATTGTTGACATGAAATAATTTTAAAGGTTTAACAGTGAATCATCACTTGTGGATATAATAAAGAAAAGTAATAAATTTAAACCTAGCAGTTATTTAAGTGATATGTAACTATAAAGGGAAAATGTCATCACAAAAGTTGTGTTATCAAAGTGATTAGATAAACTGATATAAGTGAATATAATTTCTGTTCGTCACAACAACCTTATCACCACACACAGATATAGCTTGTGGATTGTCGATACCGTCCGCTGTCGTTAACAGTTCCCTGACGTTTGTACCGTCCCCTGACATCTGTACCACGTTGTGTGTTTCCACACACATAGACGTTACTCTCCCCGTCCACGTCCACTCCATATGCGATCCTTACCACACCGACCTTCAACACGTCCTTGTGTAGATTGTCAATAGACAGACTACCGATGACCGTACTGTGCGCTGTGTAGGTGTAGTAAGGGATGAAGAGAGTACCAGTACGGCGGTCTTGAGATAACGTGTATATATAACTAGGACCTTTGTGTAACATCTGTGCCTTACCGTCCTTTGTTACCCGGTACACTTCTTTACCTTCTGTACTCATATTGAACTCTCCATTTCTATACGTTACATGGTTTCCCAATGTTTATTACATTTGATAATGTAAGTTTAGTGGGTGTAACTGTCATCACATGTACACCATTACCTATCGCAACTGCAACTGTAGTGTTGTCTACCAAACACAAATCCCAAGGTTATCCATCCACCTTCAACTCATCCACAACATCTCCGTCAGTGTTGATTAATTTCAGCTTCCGATTGCTGTGATCTCCTACAACAACCAAACCGTCAGAAGTGATAACAACTCCACGAGCTATACAATAGAGCTGATCTGATTTCGTTTCTATTTTCACTTTTCTTACTTCCTTAAGTTTACATTCTGATAAAAATTTGGTTTAGCCGGGAATATATGTAGATTTTCTATGTTGCTTCTGGACGATAATTTTACCAAAGTTCACACTTGTCCCATTAAATTCTGTTTCGTGCTTAAGACTGACAGCGGTGTTCGTCATCCTCATCTCTTTTACTAAATCATTCCAAGCATCCAGCTCTGTTTGTCCTCTCTGGTACAATACAATCGTACCCATGTGATCGTTCTGCTGCCGGGCTGTCACAGTCGATTCCATTGTATTTTGCATAGCGACCTTCAGCCGTTCACACTTTTGACTTGCCGTCTTCAGATGTCCACTCTCCTCTTTGTACTTAGCTATCAAATCATCTGTGATTTCCTTCTTCATTTCCCTCATTCGTTGAATGAACCTTTCCTCCATATCGTCGATACTTTGCAATGCCGACTCCTTGTCGTCTGCGATGCTCTGTAAATATGTATGTAAGTTCTTTACCAACGATTCCAGGGAGTCAGCAGCCTCTTTCATATAGGTCGTCCTTTCCACTAGTTTTGAGTCTTTATCCAGTGTCTCGCAGTAATCCTCAGTGGTTGCGACTTCTTCGCATTTTCTGTGGCCGGTGGTTACACATTTGCTGCAGCCAAATGAATTGTGGTCAACGCAATAGTAAGTAATCTTCTTCTTGTGCTTGTCACATCTTTTTGATTTTTTTTCCGTTCTTGGTAGAAAGTCAGTAGAAGTTATAATGCCTATAGCGTCACAGTTGGTGTGTATGGTGATTCGAACTGCTTTTTATTGTATCAGCTCTATGACAACTTTGTCTACAGGAAACTGCTCGGCCCATTTCTCCTTATCCTCAGTTTTATCAACAGGGTGAGTAAGCGTTCTACATACCGGGTAGGTAAAGGTAGTTGCCGTATCCCTCTACCCCGACACCTCACTGATGATGTAAGTACTCAGACATTCCTTACAAAGAGAATGGTGACATGGTAGACATCTTGGCTGGTGAAGCTGTTCCAGACAGATAGGGCACTCCAGGAGGTGTAAGTCCGTCTGGTTACCGTCTTTAGGGACCGATTCCTGATTTGGACCACCTTCTGCCATGACGTCATCAGTCACTAATCAAGTATCCTGAAAAAATATATCAGGATGATGTTATGCAATATTAACAAGAGGTCCATGGGCCTTTGCAGTCATCTGAAAATCATTTCAGCAAATTATAACTGGAGGGAGGGAAACAAATATTCGGTGAAATATTGAAACCAAAACAACGGTGTTGGGCAGAGTCACTATACAAAATATTTTCTCATTCCCAAAAGGTTGCTTGATAAAATTTGGTCATAATTTATCGATGTTTTTTTGACTACTAGCTTTTTCCAACTTCCTCATCTTCTACTATTAGGGCCCCGCCACGTCTGCCCCAGGGGAGGTCAGAGCCAACATTTATACAAAATCAGTTCACATTCCCCCAAATATGTTTCTAACCAAATTTGATCAAAATCCAATAAGAACTTTATGACTATAGCGTTTTGAAGGATTTTTTTCTCTATTTCCCCTATTGGGCTCCGCCTTCCCTGCCCCTGGAGGGTCAGAGTCACCATTTATACAAAATTTGTTCCCCTTCCCATAAAGATACTTTACACCAAATCTGGTTGAAATGTTTTCGAAACTTAATGACAAGTAGTATTTTGAAGTATTTTTTCTCTATTTCCCCTATTGGGTCCAACCCCTCCTGCCCCAGGGAAATCAGAGCCATCATTTATACAAAATCTGTTCACATTACCCCAAAGATGTTTCTGACCAAATTTAGTCAAAATCCAATGAAAACTTTATGACTACTAGCTTGTTCAAAACAAATTCCTCATCTTCCCCTATTGAATGAGAGTGTTGATGATTAGTGACCGATTACATGACTTTAAGAACAGAATACCAATTTTTATCATGTAAATATTAAATACAAAAATCTGAATCTGTTCTGACTAATTTTGCCCTTTAAAGTACCCTCTGATATCGATGCCCTTAAACTTCATTTTTATTCTCGCACTTCGGCGATCGCTATTTCCGGAACGCATACAGTTCAGTTCGACTACTATGATATTGTCTGTTTAAGATTCTCATTTATGAAACCCAGTTTTTATATTATAGAATGTAATGCATATACTGTTAACCAGCTTTCTCGCACGGCTATTAAAGTTCGCGATTTCCATTTTAAAAGAAGTTCGCAAAGATTCGCGAGTTAAACTATTGAATGATAGTTTCTATCAAGATAGAAGATGTAGATATCAATTCGCGGAGATTAACGTTCGATTTTACTTGAATCACGAAATTCGCGAAAGTAAATCGCACGCGAATATCAGTTGGTTTACAGTATTCTATATATAATAGAATTTCCTGAATTAATTCATTCTGTATTATAACATGAAAGGCAATTATATCATATTTATTCCCGTTTATCATTTAGATTGTTAAATGTACTTCATTTTTACTGAAGTATGGGATGTTAACATATTGTTATCAATAAATCGTACTAATAAATTACCTTGTCCATATATGTGTCGCTCGCATGTATCTATCATAACTAAAATAACCGACCTAAATCAGGATATATACAAATATTTCATGGGCTACATGAAAACCTCGTGCAAACTTCGGCCTCGTGCAATATAACATTTGTTGATTACCACCACCTCGGGTTAAATATTATAAACTAGAGCACAGTAGCCCATGAAATATTTGTTTAATTACATAATCAGTTGGGAAAAACAAGGAAAACAAGTTCCAGCAGAACATTTAATGAGTATAAATATCACTCAATAATAAATAAATTCAAACCAAGAGGAGTACACGCGTTTACATCATTCTGTTAATGGTAGTGGATATGAACTGCGTCCACACCAGAAAAGTTCATAACAACTTGATGACTTTCATGTTTCGGAATATTAAATACTGTAGCTGGTGGTTGGGGATGTATAGGAACGGTACCATCACGGCTGGGCATCGAGTTCGTGATATCATTCAGCAGCATCGCTTCTTGGCTGTCAGTCAGGGCCATAAGATCCATGTCGGACAAACCATCAGCAGAGCTGAACTCTGAAGAAAAATAATATAATACTAAGCACCTTTGACATTATAATATATCAGATGGCTATAACTTTTGTTGATTGATGTTGCTATCAATACAGTAACCAGTTGAATAACAAACTTTCTGAAAATTACAATTTTTAACAATTTTCCTAATCATACCTGTCATGTTTCCAGAGCCATTAGATGGATCTTGTTCTAAGAATTGCACCAAATCACTTGCATTGTCAGTCACTCCTTTCTGTCGTTTACTTGGCCCTGAAATTTACATATTATCAATTTATCACATAATACATGTACATATATTCCATAAATAAGTAGGCTATTGATATAATATTGATTTTCAACCCCAACAGATATATGTTTAATCATAAAGACAAATACAGATATTTGATTAAAGTAAGTAACTTGATGCTAACCCCAGGAATACTCTTTTTGAAGATAATTGTAAAACGTTTCTAGTGTGTGCTTACCTGTGGCTGTAACTGCATTTCCAATAGCTTCCGCCATCTTTCTTTTGTGGCCCTCGTTCGTCCTTGCATAATTGGCGAATACTATTTTCTTACTTGTGGCCAGACACTGCCATTATGTGACGGGCTTCAAATCCTTTCCCGTCTAAAAGTGTGACTGCTGTGGCACGAAGGCAATGGTTCGTGTACGTATTGGAAAGGGCGGCGTGAGATGACAACATCTTCATTTTGTTTCGAATTGTGTTTACTCCAATTGGCGCATTTTCAAACCGAATGTCACCAACTGATATAGTTTTTGGCCTCCGCCAAAAAAAAATTGACATTTGGGATTTAGGTGCGACAGATATGACATGAAGGAGTTCAGAGGACAGTGTGGACTGTCCGGGATGCCGTACATTCGTCCTCCTTGGCTTACATCATTATCACAACTATCTCCACGGTGATTTTTTGTTTTCATGTCCTTCATCTGAATATATTTAGGATTTCCAGTACCTTCACCGCAGATTTTGAAGTCGCTTTGTTTTAATGTGCGCAAATTTTCCCTTCCTCTGTTACAAAAATACAACATAAAATCAATGAACACCTTGTTCTGGAGTCCAGCAGGGGTATGGATATGTTCCTCTAAGTAACAGTAAAGTTTCGTCAAATCTTCAGTACTTAATGGCTCCTTGTGTTCCGTACTTTCTTTGCCTTCATTTTTCAGCTTTTTCAACATAGCAGTAAAGACGTTATTGGCCTCCTTGAAGTTTTCTCCATTAACAATATCAACATTTTTTGACTTTTTGAAAGATTTTTGGAGTCCATACCTTATAGAGATCATCGATCTTTTGCTGTCAGTTCACCTTTTTGATTTCTTGACGAAGCATAGAATCTTCTCAGCATCTCTTTGATTTCTGCTACAGATTTTGCATTCAGTTCATTTAAATCAGTTCCGTACACATGTAAGAATGAATCAAAAATCCGCTCAGCATATCTGATTGCCTTTTTGGTGTTCCTTCTATCAGCAGCATCTAAAAGTTCAGCAATTTCGTTTTCGTCAACTCAATGAAATCGGTCGTCTGCCGTCGCCATTTTGCTACAAACAGCGGTGACGATGACGTCTGGTGCGAAATTGAACGTAAATCTTCTGTGACGTCATTATTACGTCATATTATTACGCGCGATTTCTCGGAAGCCTTCTACAAAATTAAATAACAAATGCGACGTGTTCCTAAAGCCGTGCAATATAACATCTCGAACCGTGCAATATAACGTTTCCATGGCAGCGTGCAATATAACATCAAACCGTGCAATATAACAATGTTTTATTAAACGGCAGGGATAATAGTTGAAAATATTAAATTTCCTTATATATAGATATGTGTAAACAAATTATGTTTATCATTTAGATTGTTAAATGTACTTCATTTTTACTGAAGTATGGGATGTTAACATATTGTTTTCAATAAATCGTACTAATAAATTACCTTGTCCATATATGTGTCGCTCGCATGTATCTATCATAACTAAAATAACCGACCTAAATCAGGATATATACAATTAATTCTACGTTTTTGTACTTAATGATAACTGTGGTCATGATATATGTGACTATGGATGTATTTAAACACAAAATTATAACTCCCCGACAGTATCAAACAGAAACGTAAACAGGTGACAGGATGGCGTGTCTGTATCGACGACCTTTGAGTGATATTTGGGTATACTCGGGAATTCCTGTTATCTAACGTTCGGAAAACCTCTGCGGATTTATTTTATCAGATGATAGCTATCTTATGGTTTATTTTTCACTTTAACACTGTAATTAACGCCAAATAATTGTGAAAACATCTAATTCATTTAATGTTAGATAACATTTATAAAGTAATGAGAACAAAAACCTAGTCGTGTGACCTGTTTCTACCGCAATTATTCTTCAATTGGTATCTCCATAAGCAAAAAGGCACTGATTGCTATTCCAAAGTCTTATAACATGAAGAATGTGTTAACGAAAAATTACATTTATTGTAAATAACTCTGCAATATGTTCCCATTAACTGAATGGTACTAGACCAATGAACTCCTCGATCTATATCTGGATGAGTCTACTGCAAAGTATCATTTATTTCACGCCATATCATTAGCAAACGATTAAATAAAATAAAATAAGACAGTTATTCTTTATTTCGAATAATGAATAATTGTCTTTACCAAACCAAAATTAAAGTTAAACAATTATTATAAAAAAAAAATAAAAAAAAATGTAATTGTATTTGAATTCTTATACTTTTTTTCCGAGATCCCAATCAACTTTTTATAATAAAGTAACGATCTATGACAGTAACTAACTGCCGGTTATATGTTTGGCGCAATTTTAGCCTCATCTTTATATACAATGGGTTCTTAAGTTATATGTGCCGTTATATTCTTTCCACTCCAATCAAGGTACCAACATTTTAGAATTACAATGCTTTCAATGTACAGGTTTTAATTTTACGAGTACAAAAGAGAGCTGAAAATGATTTTTGGCAGTACTGCCAAAAATAATTATATTAACATGTGTAATGAAATGAGTTCATATGGTCAGACAATGAAGCTTTATTGTTGTCCACAATTTCATTGCACATTTTTACAGTATTATTAGTAATTGTAAAGTGATTCCTGAAGGTATGTATCAATCTAAACGTGTATAAGGCATAAAAAAAATTCACAGTGCATAAACTATGTGTTCCAACTAACGTTTAACGTTTATAAGGCATTATATATGTTTGTCTGTCCATTTGAATGATTTTCACAGCTTTATTCATTAACACGTATGGTTTTAAATAGATAATTTTAATGTCAACTTTTACACATCTTTAAATATTTTGCAATAAAAGTAAAGTTGAATTTTATGTCATCATTCATAATTCAAATAAATGACATTATTCACTTTCAATTATGGTTTCTGTTGTTATTAACCCCTTTTAACAAACTGAGCACATCCTTGCTGAGTCATTGATGCATTGCTAAAAAATCATTTGAGCGTTTTACTTACGGTACTTTATTTCCTGAAATCATACTTTCAGTTTCAGTTGCTCCCAAATAGTTACTGTTTTATTTCGATAAATAAGTAGTCATATTCAACAATTAAAAATATGAATGATTCATTTTAAGCCTATTATTATTATCATTGCTATTAGTTGAAATCTGGAAAGCACAGAAAACGGTAATATCTTCATATCATATACATAGAGTATCAGCCGTACATGTAGTATGCTAATCAAGGGAATTTTATTAACAAATCTATGCGAGATCGTTAGAATAGAATGAGAATAAAGATAAATATAAGAATAGAATACACTCAGTTCAGAGAGCGTAATCAAGGGGTGTTTAGATTGGAATGAAATATGCTGGTTGGCGTTGGTTTGTGTTTTGTGTTTTGTAAAAAAAACTAAAATCCATGCTAGCACAAGACTTCAGAAGGTAGTAACCACCGTAGTGGTTAAATGTTTAAGCGGTTTCTAATTTTTTAAGCATCATTTTGTAGCTATGTCTTTCCATGTCATTACTAAATATCTATGTTGAATATCGGTGTATTTTTACAAAGTAGTATCTGATGGGACGTTATCTAGATACACTGTACTATCAAATTTCGTAAAATGTTAGATTATCGTGGAATTTGGTACTGCTCATGCATATTCATGTTCGAAAAAGCTTAATGATGACATTATCTAGATAGCATCAACGTTTCTAAACTTTTAGAATTTTTGTGAAAGTTGATATTTATCCTGTATATTTATGTTCGTAATACCTTAATGATGATTCATTAATATATGTTTATATATAGGTTTGTGAGTTGAGTTGCGCATTTGTAAACAGGCACTTCACTGAGATACATTGACATTCAATTCGAAGACGAACATTATGGCTGGTATTATCTACGTTATTGTATTTATGCTAGGTATATCCTCCATGGCTGTCGCCCTGCGTGACAAATACGACAGTGGTGTAAGTACATTTTTGTTAATATTTCATTAACAGTCCATAACATGCTTGATAAACCCCGCTTAAATTTATAATTCCCTGACATTTTTGTACAAAAACGTGTTCACAATGTTTTTAAGATAATTACAGAAATACTGCGATATAGAGAATACCTGGTCAGTGTCTTAAATATGCTTTTTTATGTATTTTGGCGAATGTAGGAAAGAAAAAAGTTGATAGCCATTTATTTTCTTTCTGACCTGACCCATCATATCTATTAATACTTATAAATGGAGAAAAATAAACAGGAAAGTAGAACACTGCCTTATTCTTAAGGTTACGAATATATTTTTAATGCAAATGTATTTACAGATGTAACATCATCCTTTTTGAAGAAAAAGGCATTAGAATCACTAGACTGGTTCCCTCACTTTAGTTCTCTACTCTACTCCAGATTGCGCTCTGCTCTGTGTATCTTCCGCTAATAAGGAGGTTACTGAGGCGAGAACCAGTCTAGAGTTACACTTATATCTCCCAGGGTGCATTGCGGTCCCCACAATTTCAATTTGAATGTGGGGACCGCAATGAACCCTTGGAGAGATTGATTATGAACGTGGGGACCGCAATGAACCCCGGGAGAGATTGATGTTCGCAAAATATGACGTTACAATCAATACCTACCCACAAGGGAGGTTACTCTGTAATAAGTAAATACGGAGTCAGAATCATCCATACGTTTTGATTAATACTGATCTATGTCTTTACATTACAGATGTTTACATTGGTATGTTATTTATTTAATCATATATTTATTGTATGTTGTGGTGAACAGTGATGTTGGTGATAAGGCGATTCGCTGTTTCTACGTATGTGTAAATTAAGCACGTAACTGTTCTTGGAAAAGGCGTTGATGAATTTTAATAACTCATGTTTAATCTTTTGCTGGCTGTAACAAACAATATGTTTAAATAAACTACGATGTTTGTCAATTTATGCTTGCACCAGCTAACATGTCTGGTTGAGCTAATGAGGAAAATGTTCCTTTTATGTAAATATGAGATTTTCTGACCTAAAATTGATATTATGTATTATTAACTCACAAAATATATATTTGTGTCTTTACATATGTGCTTTATAATATAATGTAAAATATATTGTTATATATACATGTAATATATATTTATTGACCATCAAGTGTAGATCCAGAATTTTAATGTCTCTGCATGTTAGTATGTACAGTTCAGGAATATGTATCCGACCATCACCAGAAATTGTCTTGTACCTGTTGAGAGTTGAAATTATAGAAGAACACAAACGCTCTTTTTAATCAATTCAATATAAGCGAGGCTGCCGATTTAAACATGACAAAATAAATAAATATAGGTTTTAAAGACCTATTCCTACGATGAACGTCTTTTCTTGGATTAGTGTATAAGATATTGAGCATTGTTTTGTTTATTTGTTTTAGTGCTTGGGAATGGTAAGTACATTGCAATACTTTATGATATCAACTAATGCAACTCATCTATACAAGGATTCCGCAATCTTTTAGTACTGATATATCTGTTTTAACACAAAACACCATCAGTTGTTTAGTAGTGCAGCTATGTTATTGATTTTCATTAAATGTCCGGGGATTATAGCTTCTTCATTGTAAAACCTCTCATAATTTTTGGCCAAGCTATCATTTATTTAGGATCGATACTCTTTTCTGTAAAGTGTATTATTTTTGCGTGAATTTTAATTTCCCGGATATCGTAGGCGATTGGAATTTTTTCAATCAAAAGACTAAACAAGGATTCTTAACTATAAATTATAAAAATAAAAAAAGTACGTAAAATAATCGTAAGGAATGAAACTGTGAAAATAAGTTACCGTGAAAATAAGTCATTTCTGTAAAAGGTGAAAATAAGTTACCGGGAAAATAAAAATTGTCTCTGCAAAATATATTATTCTAGACGTAAGTTTCAAACAATAGGTAATAATCAAGTACATGTGCATTAAAATTCAACCGAAAAAACTTATCAAAACTTAGTTTCTGGTGGCCAGTCTAATATGTATGTGTATGTAATCGTAGATTCACATATCAAATGCTGATATTGCTTTCCTTTTCCTTTTGATATAGAAATTTCCTGATGTTTGTCTAAAGGTAGGTTTTCACAAAAACCGTTTTCTTTATCTTTTTTTTTTATCTTACTCTTTTAAAGGAAATAAATTTCAAATTTAGAATACATTAAGGTG
This sequence comes from Argopecten irradians, assembly GCF_041381155.1. Lineage (NCBI taxonomy): Eukaryota > Metazoa > Mollusca > Bivalvia > Pectinida > Pectinidae > Argopecten > Argopecten irradians. The sequence continues at coordinate 43,999,408 of NC_091137.1, read as the reverse complement.
AAGAAGATCAATCAACCTTGTACAACATTCGTATTTATTTAAGACAGAATATTTTCCTTCACTTCTAAACAAATAAACACAGGTAGAGACGGAAACATCCCATTTGCTTTTAGTTACCTAAATAGGCTTTTGATATGTATCAACAAAAGTTTGCTGTAGAACAGATATTTTGAGCTTAAATGTCAATCCGGATTTTCAAATTCATATCATTGTTACCTCTGGGAAATAACCTGTCAGAAAACAAGATTCTAGAAATTCATAATCAAGATTCTAGAAGGTAAAAATGTCACTGGGGTTCAACTTAGTTGGTTCCAGGTAACCCCGTTAAAAGAGATTTTAAGCAACAAATATGAGTAATTATGACTACAAAGATACAATGTAAATACGCATTGATTATGTGTTGTCCCAATAATTCTTAACCTCTTAACAAGAAAATAACAATTTAGGAGCTACGGGGCTATCGATGTTCCAAAACACGTGGCTATACAATGTATATCGCACGTGCATTGTGTGTTCTTGTTCCACACGAGATAAATAAGTCTAGTTCTCCTACAAACATTGAATATTGGATTAATACCTTTGTTACTATCAAATTATCGCTCAAAGATGATCTAACATGTAACTGTTTACGGATTTAAGGTAAACATTCATGTGGTCATCTAAGTTATATTTTGTATCTTTCAGCCTTACGAAGAAATGAGCATCGAGATGGTAATTACTTTTTTCTTACCTTTTTTCTTCTTTTTGCATAATAAAAAATCATTTGGTGTTTTTTTCTCCGTTTGGACATATCTTTATTTAATCTTAAGGAGTACATGCACATACAAAAAGGTTTTTTTATCTTCTTAGACGAAGATACAATTTGCAGGTTTCAATATATATTAATGACGTTAATGTGTATACAACCCTATATTAACGATGTAAATATGTATACAACCCTGTATTTTACGATGAAAATATGTATACAACCCTGTATTTACCATGTAATTGTGTACATAACTCTGTATTAACGATGTTATCGTGTATATAACCCTTAATTTACAATGTTATTATGTATACAACCCTATATTAACGATGTAATTATGTATACAACCCTGTATTAATTCTATATATAACACTATATTAACTATCTAATTATGCATTTTACCCTGTATTTACGATGTAATTGTGTATATAACCCGGTATTAATGTTGTTATGGTGTATATAACCCGGTATTAATGTTGTTATGGTGTATATAACCCGGTATTAATGTTGTTATGGTGTATATAACCCGATATTAATGCTGTTATGGTGTATATAACCCGGTATTAATGTTGTTATGGTGTATATAACCCGATATTAATGTTGTTTTTGGTGTATATATACCTGTATGGTGTATATATATGCAAGACCACACACTTGTGTTTTATAACGAATCAGAAAGCACGTTTATTGTTATGGTGTATTCAGTTCGCTTCGTCTTTCAAAAAACCGGTCTGAACCAGTTTCTCGTAACAAAGCACTTGCCTTGCCTTGTCAGAGAGAGGAGAGAAAATGCTACAAAGTGTAGATTTTGCAAACTATCTCGTTTTTTCGAATTGAGTCAGGAAATTATAACTCAAACAAGTAAGATACAGGTTTTGATATTTATATCGTTATGACAATAATTTTCTCGTTAAGATTTACAACACCCCCCACCCACAACTTAACGAACCAAGGTTTTTTCTTGAATGCATTTATGACCCTACTGATATCGAAAATCGAGAGGTAACATTGTAATATACATCTGGGTAATGTAACTCCCCAGTTCATTATGACGTCATCAAGATGGCCGCCAGACTAAAGATTGACAATAATAGTCATAACATTGACTTTTTTTTTAAACGAAGATGACAAATGAGGCATCAAAATGACCACAGTAGAACTCAACAAATACATATCAGTATAAAATTTATTTTTTTCACACCAATAAAAAAATTTATATGTAGTATTTTCTACGCAGGAATATGAAAAAATCGGGACTTTTAAGCTCAAAAATTGGTATTTTTTTTATAGCAAATTTGTCATATTTGCGCTTGAACGCAGCAAAAATTGATTGTGGCAACACAGCACAAAAACTATTATGTCTTTCAGTTATTTGGACCTTTATCTATCAGTATAAAAACAACACCAAACAAAAATAACAAATGTTATAACATTGTTATTTATACTCGGTTTGACGTCATCAAGATTGGCTCGCAATCTCGTATTTCACTAACAATTGATAAAATAGTAAATAGCATTAACATTTTCACCGAAGTAGACAATAGGAGGTGTCAAAATGAATCAATATCTGAACATACAAAATTTCACTATCGGGACCAATATAATACAATATATGTAAGTGATTTCTACTGCAGGAAATGAAATAAAAATTAGAAATTTTTAAGCTCAAAAATTGATAATTTTTAGCAAATTTTTCATTTTTGGCTTTAAGCAGCTAAAATCAAACTAGTAATCGTAATCAGTTATTTGACCTCTTTATCAATTAGTAAAAAAAAAGCAACAACAATATTATATAGAAAATTAAAAAGAGAATTACTTGTTATACCATCATTGTTTACAATACATAAGACGGGTGCCCGTATACAGCCCGGAATGATTGTTTTTTTTTCCAAACCGATGACACACTTCAGTTTCATGTCTTAGAACTTCCTGAAAGATAAACATTGGCCAATGAAGATCCATATCTTAATCACTATCTTGATTTTTAAGGTGGCTTAATAATCTAAGTGGGGACATGTTTCCTAACAAAATCCATTTTCGTGTTTTCGAAAGTTTGTAGACTAGTAGCGTCTTCAAAATGGAATTTTTCCTGCACAAACGCCAATCTAATACTCGGTATCAAATTTTAAAAATGAAGAAAGGAATTTGGTTCCGTTAATACCACGTCTCTTACTGAATTTGTTCCTTTAGAAATAGCTTGTTAACTTTATTTTTCTGTCACTGGAAATGTCTGATGGTTACTGCAAGTATCACATATTTCTGTACAATAGTTCTTAATGATAAGAATTTTCTTTGTGAGTGCTCATTTCTCGCAAGGTGTCGTGAGCTGAATGAGCTGATGTGACATTACATTACCGGTTTACCATCGTGGTTCTAACTTCCAAACGTCTCATTCATACCATCAAGAAACATCGGGTTACGCGGTTATTTGTTGGGAGCTCATCTATTTTCAAAATAGTGATTTCACATAATCGTATATGATGTTCCAGACCTTCCTGTGGATGCGAATTAGACACCGTACTGAGCCACATTCTGCAGAAGGTTGAGTTGACATTTGATCCTCTATATTAGTATGAAGCTACTAATTCCTCCATTACTTGTGAACCCTCAGTGACCTCTATAGAGGACACTCCAGGTGTATTATTTTGAGGTACATAAATCGAGGGTCCTACAGTGATGTTCCTCGTCTTTGCCAAGTCTGGAGATCTACTGTTGTAAACTTTTTCTGTGAGAGATTCTTCAATGGTGTATCCATCACGCATTCACCAGATGCGACACAACCAGTACACTTCAAGGGACATGGGAAAGTACTGAACCTATATGAATACATTTAACACTTTAGGACCTCATTAAAGACCCTCGCAGGATATCACCTGTGCCATCTATAGTGCCACGAGTGTCCACAAGCGTTGATGAATGGTGCTTGATTCATTCCACCATTCGAAGAATCTGGATCTGGTGTAATTTCCTGAAGAAGTCTGTAAAACAGCCATATACGATTTTGTTAGAATCTGAAGGGAGATCACCACTCTCCCCTGAAACTGTTGTTCACTGATATAAACTCTCGGCCATGGATGGGCCATGAAAGGATGACAGGGCTAGAACACCATGTTAATGTAGTGTTCACATCATCTCTATCGACATCGAAGGACGACGTTCTGGCTTTCAGGACGGAATTGGTTACTGATATCTCGATTTTACGTCTGATTTGGACTGCATGTACAGCTAACAGGACATGACCGAGTTCGTCAGAGGATTGTGCAGTGAACCGGTGGAAAGCACGCACATTGCTAGATGGTTAATACATTGCAGAAACAGTGAAAGAAATATTTGACGGATATGTGGTATACTATCCTGACATTTTGCTAATAATATGCATGTATCTCTATATATTCTTATCTGTTTTACTGAGTGATTAGAGGTCAAAAATACTGTATACGACATAATAGTTTCTTGTTGGGAAACAATTATAGATGCGTGTAAAGCCAATTATGATAAATAACTTTGCTAAAAAAAATATATCATTTTTGAGGCCTTAAAATCCTATTTTTTCATTTCCTGCGTCAGAATTCCACTAAATATATTAGATTAACATGGTCCCGATTTAATCTGAGGTTCTTATTATGATCATTATGTTACCTTCATTTGTTACTTCGGTTGAAAAAAGTTATGCTATGACTATTTATCATTTGTTAGTGTATTCGAGGGATGGCAGGCCAATCTTGATGACGTTACATAAACGGTGACTTATACAATTGTTACATTTGTTTTTTTTTGTTGGTGTTGTTTTTACTGACTTGATAAATGGTCAAAGGAACTGATTAGTAAATAAAGTTTCTGTGTTGATACAAACATTTTTTGCTGCGTCAAGCCAAATATTATGAGAAATTTGACATAAAAAATTACCACATTTTTGGCTTAAAATCCGAATTTTTTTTCATTTCCTGCGTAGAGTAAATATCTACAGATATGGAATATATGGTCCTGATATGTATTTGGTTGTTACTTATATGTGGTCATTTTGATGCCTCTTTTGTCTTATTCGGTGTATAAATGACAATGTTATGAACTATTTTTCAATCTTTAGTGAATAGAGATGGGCATCTTGAATGAAGTCATACGGAATGCTTCATCAAAGTTTTATTCATTGTTACCCTCTAGATTTTTCGTTATCATGTGGGTTCATAAGGCTTCCAGAAAAAACCTTGGTTCGTTAAGTTGTGGGGGGGGTGCAAGTAGGAACCCCACTTGATACCGGTCTATTAACTTCAGGTCAGAATCGGGTCCGGTTAGACTGAGTATACGTTTGTACTTAAGCGAGGAGGTGAAGTGTTATGAGATGTTGTATTTTTTGACTGGGATGATATTTGGAATGAGATATTGAAAGTTCACACAATGATATTTTGCACCAGAAAACATTCCCGTTCGCAAAGATTTTGTAAGGGCACTTAACGTCTTTCTCACTACACGTGGTGACATCTGGTAAACTCAACTCAGTCCGTGTGTGGTGTTTCCGTCATGGTCATATAGGCCTGTGTGATATTGTGGAAGTTACACGGGAAGCTACACTGGAGGATGCAGCAGACTTTTTCAACATTTTGAAAGAATTTCGCATATTTTCACGCTGTTGGTTAATATGAGGCGACTCGGCATAGTTATTTACGCTATTTACGTTTTTGTGGACCAGATTAACTGCTGCATAATTGTCGTAGGAGCAACACTCCCTGCATGAAGGAGTTTAGTACACAGAGTCTTTCTCAAGGATTGGTTTGTTTTCTTACCAGTTAAACCAAGCATTACTTGCCCATTTGTTTTCATCAATACAACCAAGTTTGTTTCTTCCGACGGGTTGATTTTTGAACCACTTCTGGACCACTGTTGTTTTTGAGTATACAGCAACGTAAACAATGGAGATTCGGTGGTATTCATCGCCTGGAGGTCGATGCTTTGCGTGAGAGTTTATAGGCCTCGATTCGGACATCGCGATTTTATTTTCAGGATTTCCAACAAACTGTTTCGGATTAAACGATCTCCATGTGTGTACTGTTTCTCCCCTTCTTGTTTTTGTTGTTCTTTCGTTAAATTCCAGGTATTCTGATCCAGTTTCATTCGTGCTTCAACTTTCTATATCTCCCCATTTTTTAATTGTCTGTTTTCATCACACCCTCCTATGACCCACAAAAGTTTAGTGTTATTGAACCAGACGATGTGTTTAGCAAAGCATGTGGGTTGTCATGACCCAGAATGACCACATTCCCTCAACATTTCCTGTCCTCGTTGTCTGAGAAAGGGCTTGGGGCCTTTATTGGGACGATAACCCAAGTCCTTTCTGTTTCAACTCTTTACGCCACGAGACATGAAGCACCTGACGACTCGTGGCAAATAATAAAGGTTAAAATGTTGTAAAACTATAACCATTTTCTCTCAGATAGCGGTCGATACACCCTGTGAAAGCTGGTAAGAGTATCAGGCTCATATTTAGAACCAATCATTCTTCTGAAGGGACAGCAAAAAATCCCACCAATGTATGTATCTATGTTCAAATTGCAGAATCTCATACCTAGGAGGAGCTTGGATCCAGTCTTTGAATCTTTTAATGCATACCTCAGTTTTTCTTAACAGTGTTCTTCATTTCTTTTACCCTCATGATGTAATTTCTCTGATCAGGAAACGGAAGTGCTAAATATGGATGGAATAAGGTTCATCGGCGTCGTCTAATATCAGATGAAACATGGCCATGGGTAACCCGATATTAATGTTGTTATGGTGTATATAACCCGATATTAATGTTGTTATGGTGTATAGTAAACCTGTATTAACGATGTACTTATATACCTATACTATAACATCTCATTTTTTTACTCCAGATAATTGAGGAGTACAAAAAGGTAGGTCCAAAACCAACATTGTTTTAATTTTGATTCTTGTGCTTATATTTTCTAACATTTACATCTACACATTTAGTTCTTGAAAAAAGATCCTCACATGTTCATGCATAACCATACTTAGATGAAGATAGACTTTTGTAAAATGTATTTTTGAATAGTTTGAAAATATGATTGATATTATTTCTTGTATTTATTACAGTGGCAGAAGAACTCAGAGGTAAGAAACCCTAAAGACAAGATATAATTATCAAAAGGGATCTTGTTTGACTTCACTCATTGGTTTAATTTCTTTAGTTTTCACAAATTTTCCAGAAAGTCATTATAAATTTAATGTAATGTGTCTCCAGTTTCTTATCCATTGTATGCTATTGTCTATTCATAATTATCAAAGGAATGTCATTGTCTACTCATAATTACCAAAGGAATGTCATGGTCTACTATTAATTACCAAAGGAATGTCATGGTCTACTATTATTTACCAAGGAAATGTCATGGTCTACTCATAATTACCAAGGCAATGTCATGGTCTACTAATTTTTAACAAGAAAATGTCATGGTCTACTCATATTTACCTAGGGAATGTCATGTTCTACTAATATTTACCATGGAAATGTCATGGTCTACTCATAATTACCAAAGGAATGTCATGGTCTACTATTATTTACCAAGGAAATGTCATCGTCTACTCATAATTACCAAGGCAATGTCATGGTCTACTATTTTTTAACAATGAAATGTCATGGTCTACTCATATTTACCTAGGGAATCTCATGGTCTACTAATATTTACCAAGGAAATGTCATGGTATACTCATAATTACCAAGGAAATGTCATGGTCTACTAATATTTACAAAGGAATGTCATGGTCTTCTCATAATTACTAAGGGAATGTCATGGTCTACTAATATTTACCAAGGGAATGTCATGGTCTACTCATGTTTAACTAGGAATGTCATGGTCTACTAATGTTAACCAAGGGAATATCACGGTCTACTCATAATTACCAAGGAAATGTCATGGTCTACTAATATTTACCAAGGGAATGTCATGGTCTACTCATAATTAACTAGGGAATGTCATGGTCTACTCATAATTACCAACCAAGGAAATGTCATGGTCTACTCATAATTACCAAGGGAATGTCATGGTCTACTAATATTTACCAAGGGAATGTCATGGTCTACTCATAATTACCAAGGGAATGTCATGGTCTACTCATAATTACCAAGGGAATGTCATGGTCTACTCATAATTACCAAGGGAATGTTATGGTCTACTCATAATTACCAAGGGAATGTCATGGTCTACTCATAATTACCAAGGGAATGTCATGATCTACTCATAATTACCAACCAAGGAAATGTCATGGTCTACTCACAGTTACCCAGTAAATATCAAGGTTTACTAATGAGTGATGAAATATTAGTTTTGCTAGTTGATGTACAGGGTGTCCTATAAATCAGGTTCTATATTCAAAATGTTTTTTTTCTTTTAGCAACAAAAACGAAATATTATTTATAAACATGAAATTGAATATTTGATTGTGTGCATAATATGATATGATAATTTGATTCTGCTGAAAACCATTGACGTCATAATGACGTAATCACTGTTAAGATATTGGCACGTCAAGAGGACATTAAACATGCACTATGAAATATTTATACTCTGTAAAATATTGTTAATGATCATGTAATGCCCCAGTTCTCAACAATACTAATCTTTTCTGTGTGAGCATTACCAGAAGTACAGAAACTAATCACCAACACCAGAAACTATAGACCAATGCATTAATTAGGCATTATAAAATACGAACAAATTTTCAATGCTACTATTTAAAGGTTACTCATATATAAAGCCAACGTCGTTTTTACCACATTTTTAAAAAAAAATGTCTTTTGTGAAAATTGTTGCTAAGATTACCTAGATTTGCTTGTTAAGCTTTTTTAAATCAAAATCTGAAATGTATGATTGCAGGCTTTTTTTAGGATTAAATTATGGTGCTTTACGAGCTATATTAAAGAAATTATTGAACTTTGAAAGTGTAATATAATTTATGGGACACCCTTTATGTATCCATAATTTCAGCGTTTTCAATCAGAATAGTCGTTTTAGTTATAGCTCTGATATATATTTTAATCATTAAACATTTTATGACTAACTAAGATGTAATTGCCATGTGAACATTTAAGTCATATGTTTAAACCATCACTAAATACTAAAGGAATTCATATTAGTTAATATACATGTAAATTTACCATATGTTTTAATTGAATATTTGAAGAATACATATGATTGTATATAACCGTTTGAGTTGCAGACTTTAACGAATGACTGCCACGTAAGTTTACCAATCCATTTTCTTTAACAACTTCTGAGCTACTTGTTAAACCAGGAACTTTGTATGATTCACATAAAGCTACAACATTCCCTTTTTTAAAGTTCGTTATTATAGTATGATAACTATTTTTGTTTATGTTTTAGGATGCTCCCAAAATCTTATAAAAATGGTTAATCAAAATATCGCCCTTAAAGGTCTTGTTGAACTGGACACAACATTGTGATTCTGTAGTAGTAGAGATGGGCAATAAACATATTTCCATTGAATGAGACTAATTCACGTACGCTGATAACGTTTGTTATTTTTACTATTGGTGATGGAGGAACTTAAACTATGGTATCCCACACTAACGCCATTTCAGCAGAAACAAAATACAAAAAATAATGTTATATAATCACTGCAAATACTAGTCCCGCACAAACAATATCGGGTATCACGTTGTTCATGAATTAGTCCCATTGCTGGTTTAACCGATAATATGTGTTAGAAATGGAGTTAAATCATGGCATTCTCACATAATTACTTTAAAGTCAAAGCAATCAATTATACTGTTCAATTGAAACCATGATACTGCCAGACCTGTTCACAAACTTATTGGAAAATGGTCTTTGTAGCCACGTGATCTAAATACAAAGGCTGAAGTGTGTTGTATTTAGTCATTTTAGGCCCACGAAATGTGGTTTTATAACGCAGGGGGTATGTGTACATAGGTGACAGCTAAGTCGGCTTTTAACGTTCACACAATTTTACCCCATCGTGTTGAAATTGGTGTTTTTTTAGACAAAACAGCACAAAAAAAATCTAACAATTCTCATTTCCCACAAACAGCAGGAACATTTAGTTATCGTCATTCTCGTCAAAGTATCGCCAAGAGATAATTGAGCTGATTATTGTTTACGGGTTTAAGAAAAATATTGCATTTCATCTAAACGTATGAAATTGATTGTATTCTATAAATCTTTCAGACAACTCCTGAAATGGCACTTTGGGAGGTAAATTTATTTTTGTTTTGTCATTCCTCAGTACAGATCAGTGTTAATTTATCATTACAGTTGATGATTTCAGTGTAAAATAATATATTCTTAATATATCAAATAAAATGTACATGTTTTCTTCTTATTTATTCTTGCTATAGATTTGACTTAATCTATTCTAATTAGAAAAAAATTGCCTTCACACTTATTGTTAGATTTTACTTCCGACGAAAGTTGTATTTTGTAGCAAAAAAAAAAAAAAAAAAAAAAAAAAAGGATGAAAGAGGGAGAATATTCTTTATGGCTAGTTTGTTAAACTCCAAGTTTAAGCTGTACATTAATGTTATATGACTTTATATTTTCAGGTAAAGGATTATCTGAAGCGGGTATGTTTGAAATAATCTATTAAGTGAGTGATTCGGTAATGTAATCGTCACAATAATGCCATTATACCACAACAATCCATTAAGAAGAAGATTTTCTCTCGTGCCTACACGTGTAATACTGGCTGGTCCAGGGCAATACACTCATGTCGCCTGAGGCTGTATTGCATAGCTACCTATGCAAAAAATCCTCGTGACGTCACAGCGGCAACAAAATTACTTCTTTCTTGGTACAATGTTGACATTTATTTTTCAAACTAGGCTGAATTTACTTAAAATGAAAGAAACAACAGGATTTGCGTTGAAAATACCACACAATTTTCATGAATGGAGAAGGTCGCATTTTTTCGAATTTATTTAAAAATTGCGGGTAATCATAGCGGTAAAATTGCAATAAAACGTCGAGGTATGAGAGAAAAATACTCTTTCATACGGTGAATATGAAGCATAAGGACATTTTAGCCTAGAGTCTTATAATAATCCTCCATTCTGTTGAGGGTGAGACAGGAAAATATTAACCCATGGGGTAAGATTCCTCGGTGGTCACACACGAGGCTTGCCTCGACTGATTAAGAATGTTACCCAGAGGGTCGGGGTTCTCCTGTCTCATCCTACGGAATTAGGGTTACACAGGCAAAAGTGCCGCACATGTAAATTATACGTATCATTTGTTATGCGATTATGAATCTCATGAGTAAATCATATAAATTGTTCACACATTTTTGCATGTCATTTTCATGTCATTTACATATGTAATTATCATGCGATTGACATGACATTCGTGCCACACGTGAAGACACGTACAGGTATAAATAGTCACATGTATAAGTAGTCACACATCTTCTACAAATGTAGACTTTATTTCTCAAATGCATTATATTCATGTAAAATTCAAGCATGGTATGCATGACATTCCTTCATGTACATTTCAAACGTATAATTTATTTGTGGCACTTTTGTCTGTGTAAAACTGTTCAGATTAAGAGAAATCGATTTGAAAGTCAAATGACTTTTCTCAATATAATCACCATGTAAAGGCATTTCGTCATTAAATATATACAAGCGTACACAAGTATGGTATTTCATAATATTTTTACTTTTGTATTGACTGTTGTCCTGAATATGTTGTCCTGAATAGTTTCTTTTTTATACTTCAGTGTATGGCGATTTTGGTAAGAAATTGTTTGATGTTTAAAAGCCACGTAATTTCTACAGAAGATTTTTAGTTTTCTCGGCGTCTACCACGGTTTTAAGGGAAGTATGTTTTTAACATACGTTGAATGATTTCAGTGAATGTGGTAGACATTGTGGATTTTTTATGTATAATTTTGACAAAATTCTTATTTGTAATATCGAACATTACATCCACATTTTCCCTATTATCTATATAGTATGTCATTTTTCTTGTACACTGTAGCGATTGTACTGATATCAACATGTGATTTATCTTTATCTATGTTAAGTTCTGATTTCATTGCAGGATGATCGTATCCGTTGTAAAATGGTAAGTCATGACGCCGTTTATTATGCAATAATATTTTTTTTAAAAACCTGCTTGTCAATAGCAATTTTACTGCTTTAAAAGAAATTGCCATCTCTTAAGAAACGTAAAAAATAACGTCAGCTTTTGTAACGCTGTCTCTGATTGGCTAAATTAACGGCGCAATAATTTCAGAAAAAAAGAGTCCCTCCAGAAATTTAGAATTTTATAAGTGCAGATTGAATGATTAGGACAGTAAACACAATAAACAATGCACTAACACAGAATTAAGTTATATAATATTAATAATGCTCCACCGCCGATATTAATGATACTCATCATTTGAACAACAATTGGTGTTTAATCGTGTGTATATATTTTTTCTTTTAACACAAAAATGATAGAGGTTTGCGCCATCAGTATTTCATTCTATACTTTTGGTATCCTAATTTTGGTTTTGTTGTTTCAGGTTGTGGATGCATTCATTAAGGTATAATTAACTTTTTTTTAAAGGTTTTGGTGATGATTTCATTCTACTTTTTTCTTTCTGTTTAAAGGACCTGTTACAGCTACCACTGAAATTTGCCCACGAACCAATTCCAAGTGCATTTTGTAGTACTGTAACAGAGAATCTGTAAAATACTATTAAAAATTCAAAAGGCCCCAGGGGCCTGTGCTAAGGAAGATTTAATGTTGCCCTAATTTTTACTATGGCCACTTACTATTGTGTAGTTTGCTAATAGAAAAAAATGTATAGGTGTATATTAACCGAAAGTGGGGGAACCATTGGAATGAAAATATCAATAAAAATTATTTTGAGAATTAGATGAAACTTCAATAATGTAATTATGAATGTGTTTGCAAAATAAATAATATAGTTTTCCATATTAATTAGGAATTGCTAGCAAAGTTGTAGTATTTGCTTTAAGATTCTGAAAATAGACCTCCAACAGATTTATCGTAAGATGACAATTTAAACGGTTTCAGTGGGTGTTTCACTTCGGTGAAATTTGATATTGCTAAAATATAGGACCCGTATTTTGCCATTTTTGGGATCCCGACACTGCATAAAATTTTCTTTAAATTTTTTTCAGACACACATATTTAGTCAAAATGCAGAAACATGTACTCTAAAAAATAGTATATCGTTTTACGAAATTGAACATTGATTTGATATAGTTTTGGACAAAAAAGGAACCATGGTGTACACCTCGAAAGGGGCAACATTAAATCATCCTATCACAGGCCCCTTGGGCCTTTTGATTTTTTTAAAAATATGTTTTACAGATTCTCTGTCGTATTACTGCAAAATTCAATGGTAGCTGTAACAGGTCCTTTGCCTTTGAAATTATTCGTAACTTGAATTTTTAATTAAGAGATAATCCATCCATATTTCATATTTCTATAGGTGGTTACTAAAGCCTCATTTTATCATAAAAAAATTATGCATGCTAGAACTAAACTTTTAGTAAGAGAATAGTTTTCGAATGATGATGGAAGTGAAGGTAAACAAATATTGTCGATTCTCGGAATATTTTGTGACAATTGATAAAATTTGACTTGAATTAATGTATTTTATTGACTTAATAGATGAATAAATTTTGGCCAACTTGGGTGAAGAACTTTTCTTCTAAATGACTATATTCCCGTTTATAACGAAGGCATCTAAGAAAGTTGAAAGTTATCTTGGGAAGGTGGAAATATGTAGAAATCGTAAATTTCGAAATTGATGGAAATATAGCGTGACCGATTTTCAGTGTTAAAATTAGAAATCCAAAGATAACTCGTGTTTTTTTTGTTTTTTTTTTCAGTGTATCTGCGATGGGGTAAGAAATATTTAATCTTTATAATTTATTCAGTGTGTTGCTTAGTTGTCAAAGAAAATATAAAATTAAATATATTTAAGAATTAATATCACCATTTTTTTTAATTCCTTCTAGGGGTATGAAAATTTTGTTATAAAAACTGTGGCATTAAATTCCAAATCTATTGTCATTTTATTGAAATATATTTTCATAACTAGACAATGAAATCGATACTTATGGTCCGACTACAATTAGTTTTAGTATACAATGCGGTTCAAGATATTATTTTTTCTAAACCAAAACGCATCTGTCATCAATGGCTCTATTCTGGATTTCTAGTCTCTATCACGATAACGACGGTTTTTGACGTCATTCTCGATTTGTGACGTCATTCTCGATTTTTGACATACACTCTGTATATCCAATACATTTCATTTCAGAAAAGTGTGGAGTTCTGCGAGGAGGTATTGTTTGTTTTCGAACCTTTTCACATACATCATGCTCTCAATGTTCAATGAATATGTCTTTTTTCTATAATTGTGAATGAAATGTTAATTTATTCTTAAAAAGTTACCAATTTTTGCTAAGATACATGTATTCAACTTTAAATCAGGTGAGACCAAAGCTCACGTGACCTATTACAATCGTATTTTATCCATCGTCGTGCGTCGTGTGTGCGTAAACAATTTACATCGTCGACTTCTTCTCAAAAACCACTGAAGCAAAATTACTAAAACTTTGCGCAAACCTTCTTTGACTCAAGTCCAATTATGATGAAAGGGCCTCCACTCTACCAAGGATTTTAGTAGGGATCAAACGAAGTGATTAAAAACTCGTAAATCTTCTCACCTCACAGACGTGGTGGTAACTCCTCTTGGATTGAAGGTCTTAAAACCCTTTACAAACAATGTAAGTGTCATGGCCCTTAGGTCTTACTCGTAGGTTTTCACCAAGGAAGTTTACGATAGTTTATATAGGGAAAACACATTTTTGAGGATTATTTGTTCCATTTTTTTCAAGATATTAGTCGAATTGTTAGAACTATAAGCATGAGATAGCATGTCAACATTTTAGCCATATTAGGCCCGGCTGACCCCAGTGCCTGAGGGGCGGGGCAATAAGGGGTCAAAATGACTATAATTACAAATATCCATAGATTCATCGGCATTATGATCATTTACAAATTGTGAACTTCATAGCCCTGGGGATCCGTGATAGAGGGTTTAAATTGTTTTACATAACCACATTGTCTTTGGGAAATGAGTCGCCTTGGTTAGAATTATTAGAAATAAATAACATTTTAACAATATAGCTATATTGGCATGGCTGACCCCATGGGTCTGATGGACGGGGGTAAATAAAATAATAATCTAAACAGCTAAACTTTCTCATCAAACATTCATCATAGATTGAAAAGTCAAATAGATGAAATCAGTTACGTTATATAAAGATTACTTTTTTCTTTGTCACCAAAATCTTCTATTCTGATACTATGTGTTCCTATTAACCAGAATGGAAGGTGCAAGGGACCAAACAATGTTTGCACATCTTTGGGACATTCTTTATCAGAACTCATGTGACCTTTAAGGCCTCTTGGATTCTTGTTTTATTTTATCATTATATTTAATTTCATTGATAATGAGATAAATTTAAAATATTACTTACAATCGTACCTTTGGATATTTTAAGACTAATCGCCCGAAGATTGATAGCAAATGGACGGACTCCACTAGTAACTATGCTTGGGCCAACTATCTAAATCAGGATCACAGAGAACCGATTTTGCCGACTTCATAGTCCGTGTTCAAAATATTCATTTTTTTTGTGAAATAAATGATTTTATGCATCTATTCATCTTCTCTTTTATCTTTTTTCTTATTTATGCTTGTTTTGGTCTAATTTAGATTTCGGAAGGGTTACCTCCCCGATGTCTTCAAACCGTAACGGAAATGCATGGTTGTAGACATACTAACTCGAATTTTTTTCAGTATTTGTATACTAGAGTACTTTTTTAACCAAAATTACATAACACAATTACATAATAAGTACATGATTTAGATAATAAAAAGATTGTATGCATTGGAGCTAACATTATATATTACTGTAGACTCGTACATTGTTGACACAACTCCACAGGGTTTGGAATATATTTCTGTCACAAAATACCATAAATTGTACAACTGCGTACACCTAGGTTCAACATGAAATACGCAAATCATTGTGCGTGATTCATGTACTTGCATGGTTTTAGGTCATTTGACCCGAAGGGTCAGGATGATCTATTGTCATGTCGCCGTGCGCCGTGCGTAAATTTTTCATTCAAACGACTTCTTATCAATAACCGAAAGGCCCAGGGTTACTGATATTGGACCTTTAGCATGCTGGAATAAAGGGCTACCAAGTTTGGTCAAATGAATGACTTTGACCTTCATTTAAGGTCACAAGGGTCAAAAAGGCTAAAATCTTTAAACAACTTTTCAATAACCAGATAGTTCAGGGTACTGACATTGGGCCTGTAGCATCCTGGGATGAAGGGCAACCAAGTTTGTTCAAATGAATGACTTTGACATTCATTTAAGGTCACAGGGGTGAAATAGGCTAAAATCCTTTACACAACTTCTTGTGAATAACTAAGAGGCCTAGAGACCTGATATTTGGCCCCTGACATGCTGGGATGAAGGGCTATCAAGTTTGTTCAAATGAATGACCTTGATCTTCATTCAAGGTCACAGGGGTCAAATAGGCTTAAATCTTTAAATGACTTTTTCTCCAGAATCGGAAGGCCCAAGATACTCATCTTTGGCTTACAGCATGCTTGAATGAAGGGCTACTAAGTTTGTTTACATGATTGACCTTGACCTTCATTAAAGGTCACAGGGATATAATACGCTTAAATCTTTAAACGACTTCTCAAAAACTGAAAGGCCCAGGATACTCTTATCGGGCTGCAGCATGCTTTGATGAAGGGGCTACCAAATTGTTCATATTATTGACCTTGACTGTCATTCAAGGTCACAGGGGTCAAAAAGGCTAAAATATCTAAACGACTTCTTCTCAAGAACCAGAACCCCCAGGGAACTGATATTGGGCCCGTAGCATGCTGGGATAAAGGACTATCATGTTTGTTCTAATGAATGACATTGGTCATCATTTTAGGTCACAGGGGTCAAATAGGTTACAATCCATTTAAACAACTTTCTTGTAAATAACTAACAGGCCTAGAGACCTGATATTTGGCCCTGGCATGCTTTGATGAAGGGATACCATATTTGTTTAAAAAAATGACCTTGATCTTCATTCAAGATCACAGGGGACAAAATGGCTAAAATCATATGTTGTATTGTGCCTAGTAGTCAGATGACCGTTAAGGCCCATGGGCCTCTTGTTGTGACCACGCTTTAGAAATAAGTTCCATAAATGCTAATTTACCTTTATTCAGTTGCTAATCTAGTATGCATTATAGTTATGTAAACAACCATAACAAATTAGAGTAAAAATTTCTTTGCCGAATGTGAAATAGACAATTTTGTTGCTTTCAGAACTTATTTTACTGTCTCAAATTATCCATGTTTGCCATATATTAAGCTGCATATACTTTTGTTTTTTGATAGCAATTAAAGTAGCCATGGTGTCCAATTCGGGGATACTAATTCGATTGTTTTAGGAATGAAATGGCCTTTACTATTTGCCATATTAGTTTTTTGATAGATGTAAACGTCTAACAGCTCGTTTTGAATAGCTCTTCTGTTCAGTTTGCCATTTGGCAATGACGCAAAAACTCTTCAAACTTGACGTAGTATGCAGGTAAAACACCAAGACCGTCAAGTGTGCAGTCTGCGAAGAGGTTTTCCTCACATAACTTTTTGACGTCATCTTCCATGAGTTCTGACATTTCGAAGCTCACGAAGCAGATGCATACTTCTTCCATCAACCTTTTGTCAGGGACAGGCACAGTACATACATACTTGATCGATGACATTTGTTTGATGAGATCTTCTAACAATCCAGGGTATATCTTCCGCCCGCCTCGTGAAATAACGTCCCTTTTCCTTCCCGAGAATCGCAAGACTCATATTACTGCTAACTTTCCCAATGTCCACTGTTCGAAACCATGACCCCGGTGCAAAGGCATTCGCCGTCAGCTCTTGATTACCGAAGTAACCCTTCATCGTACAAGGACCACGTACTTGTACCATGCCGACCGTTTCTAAGGGTACCGGATGATCTTCCTCGTCCACAACTCGGACCTCAACACCAGGGTAAAGGCTTCCCAACCTCTCCTGGTCTCAAAGACTGTCCCGCGGCTAAAGGACCGTACATGTTTAAGCCAAATACTTCAGTACATCCATAAACAATAACCATGTGTAAACAGAATCTTTCCATTATCTTGGTGCAGTGATTTTCGATAATTTGGCCACCAGTAGAAACATGACATAACCTGAATCCATCTTCAGTTGTACTTTCTGGAAGGGCAAGGAGATCGCTGATCACATATGGAAATAACAAGGCATCTGTGCACTTTTCTTCTTTCATGACTGCCCATAAAAAACTCTGCATTATTTGCAGTCACCGTTAAAGAAGCGTCAATGAATACCCTTGATATGCTGTAAATAAATGGAATTCAGGCGAGCCACCTATCCAGCTAAAGGGCCTATCATTGAAATCAACACTTTCATATTCCAAATCAGGATACCACGATAATGGATAACAGGCAATGTTAAAATATGTGTGACAACCATCTTTGATTTGCCTGTGCTACCAGATGTGCAAAAAATCACCGCTTTTTCCTCTGGAAATGTGCTTGGCATCTCTACTACTGCATCTAGTATCCATTCCATTTATGTCTGTTAGTGTTACTGGTTTGTTAAATTCTTTCAAATCCATGCCGCGAAAGAATAATACCCTCATATTTTCTCTGTGGTGTCGTTAGAACTACAATGCTTGAGCATAGCTTTCGTAGGTTGTAATAGTTCATACTGTTCTCCTGTGTCAACGATGACAAATTTTGCACCTGTTGTTTCTTACGTTTGACATGCATCTGCAGGATTAGACATCTCAATGTTAACACTCAAGATGACAGCACCAGCGCTCAGGATCCCCACGTGACCAATAACCATTTCTAGTGTGTTTGGGCCAATCAGAGCAATCCTATCACCCTTTTGTATGCCTTTTGATACCAGATATCTAGCGAGATGATTACCTCTCTCATATAATTCTTTTGTTAGTTATGCTACTTCTTGATCCATTGGGCCTTCGGTGAATGAATATCTCTTGATCTCGGGTGACTATCTGCGCTGGCTTCCACCACTCTTGGAAGAGTTGTGTAGTTGAATGGTTTTGCTGGACTGGTATACAGATAGCTAAGTTGGGTAGGTGGGTAATGCCATGTTCAATTTCTGAAATTAAAGCATTGTTTTGGTTACAGAGACGGGTTTTCTAAAATGGGTAAGATTTTACAACCTGGGTAAGAATCCGTTTATTAAGGGAAAGATAAAAATAACAAAAACTCAGATGTACTAATTTATTTATCTGTAATAGGAATATGATTTTTCCTTTACTTTGGGGGACACAAATTTACCTGTAGAATACTATAAATCAACCACTTTTCGTGGAGAACAATCTCGCATTTTTACGACATCATAATTTTGCAATTTGAATTTTCATTCGACTACTATTAAACATGACATTTGGTTTTGAAACAGCTTTGCGAGGATAAATTTTCACGATTTTGGTACACGTAAAATATGCAAAAATCAATCGAAAACGAAAATATAAATTTTTACAGTATCTTCACTGCACAGTACAAGGTATAAGCCTAGGTGTTTAGAACAAAGTGGTATATTGTATGCCCTATTCGGAATCACTCCTTATGGAGGTACTGTATAGATAGTGGACATACATGCAAAGATCGATACGCTATTGACAATTGTCACATTGGGACATTTGCGAATTGTAAGGTACTATTTAGGATAGTGGACAGTACATGTGAGGTAGGTATATAGATTAGTGGACAGTACATGTGAGGTAGGTATTGATAGTGGACAGTACATGTGAGGTAAGGTATTGATAGTGGATCAGTACATGTGAGGTAGGTATTGATTGTGGACAGTAATGTGAGGTATTATAGATAGTGGACAGTACATGTGAGGTAGGACAGAACAGTATATGATAGTGGACAGTTACATGTGAGGTAGGTATATGATAGTGGGTCAGTACATGTGAGGATATTGATAGTGGACAGTACATGTGAGGTAAGGTATTGATAGTGGACAGTACATGTGAGGTAGGTATTGATAGTGGACAGTACATGTGAGGTAGGTATAAGATAGTGGGACAGTACATGTGAGGTAGGTATTGATAGTGGACATTACATGTGAGGTTAGGTATTCATACTGGACAGTACATGTGGTGGTATTGATAGATAGTGCCACATGTGAGGTAGGTATTGATAGTGGACAGTACATGTGAGGTAGGTATTGATAGTGGACAGTACATGTGAGGTAGGTATATGATAGTGGACAGTACATGTGAGGTAGCTATTGATAGTGGACAGTTAGCATGTGAGGTAGGTATTGATAGTGGACAGTACATGTGAGGTAGGTATCTTGTATATATAGTGGACAGTACATGTGAGGTAGGTATTGATAGTTGGCAGTTACATGTGAGGGTATAGGTATAGATAGTTGGACAGTACATGTGAGGTAGGTATTAGATAGTGGACAGTACATGTGAGGTAGCTATTGATAGTGGAAAGTACATGTGAGGTAGATATTGATAGTGGACAGTACATGTGAGGTATTGGATTCGTGGACTGTACATGTGAGGTAGGTTATTGATAGTGGGACAGTACATGTGAGATAGGGTATTAGATAGTGGACAGTACATGTGAGTAGGTACTTGATAGTGGACAGTACATGTAAGGTAGGTGGTGTCATGATAGTTGACAGTACTATGTGAGGTATGGTGTAGATAGTGGACAGTACAATGTGAGGTAGGTATTGATAGTCGGACAGTACATGTGATAGGTATTTATTGATAGTGTGACGAGTACATTGTGAGGTATATGATAGTAGTGGAAAGTACATGTGAAATATAGATAGTGGACAGTACATGTGATGTAAGTATTGATAGTGGATAGTACATGTGACATGGTATATAGGTATAGATAGTGGACAGTAACATGTGAGGTATATAGGTATTACAGAGGGTATAGGTAGTGGACAATACATGTGAGGTATGGTAGTGATAGTGGACAGTACATGTGAGGGTAGGTATGATTAGTGGACAGTACATGTGAGGTAGGTATAGATAGTATAGATAGG